>NW_018164928.1:412772-420444 GCF_001263595.1 Phalaenopsis equestris
ATATATATATATATATAATACATATAAACTACTTTGATTAAAAAAATATTATTTACTTTAAAATAATAATATTTCTAATAATTTCAATGATAATGTAACATCAAAAATACTTTTAATTTAATAATTAACTTTACAATAGTTTTAAAGTTTTTTCTTAAATTAAGAGAATAATATCAACATCTCACTACATAAATGAATGGTCCAAAAATTATTAAATTCTAATTAGTGCTTATAAAAATTAAATAAAATATATATTGATCATAAGCAAATTAAATATTTGCTAAAACTAATTCCTCAAATCCATAAATACAAATCATCGTTGTAAACTAAAACCTAAAAAATTAAAAAAACGACAACATAAGCCTGACAATGCCCGGCTTGCAGCTTGGTTGGACATGATGATATTGAAGCCCTCTCTCTCTCTCTCTCTCTCTCTCTCTCTCTCTCTCTCTCTCTCTCTCTCTATATATATATATATATATATATATATATATATTAATTTTATTTATATGTATAATTTTAATTTTTTCTAGCAAAATGATTTAATTGATATTCGAGGTAAAGTAAGCAATAAGAAAATGATCTTTACCCATATTATATTTTAGCATAAAGACATTTATTTATAACTAATTTAATCTCTTATTAATTATATTTTAGTGCATGTAGGTGGGACAATGTTTGACAATACATATACAAATGTGATTTATTTTAAAATGCCTTTCCTGGTTAAACATTTATGCAATGGATGTTCAAATGCTTAATTATCATTTATTTTCTTGATATGTTTTTTGTAAGATAATAGATTTGTCAAATAATTGAAACTTATCATATTCACAATCATCAACGATTGATGCTGAACATATTATTGCGATGAACAATATTTGTGTTGCAGTGAGCATCAATTTTTTATAAGGCAACCCTAAAGCATCTCTTGTTTACTTTTGTGCAGACAAGGATTCAACGTTCATGTTTCCACAATTGTTCATAGGAAAAGTCAAATGGGATAGGTTCAAATAGGAAATAATATGTGCAGACAACAAAAATGCATATAGATGCAGATTTGGTGTCATTGTGGTGATGCTGTGATGATATTAATTACAATACCACCACAACACCATCAAATCGCATATGCATTATCCACACATAATATTTTCTCAATACATACAGAGTACATAAATGAGATTTTACATACGATGAAATATTACTTATAGACAGAAAAAATACAGATAAATGCAGATCTGGTGGTATTGTGATGATATTGCAACGGTATTAATTACAATACCACCAAATCATATATGCATCATCCACATGTAATGTTTCCTACATAATTCTTTAGAATGTGCATTGCTTTTGTCAACTTGTATTATAATTATTTCTAAGTAAACTCTAATTATATTTAAAAGCTAAAAAATATTAATTAATACTTCCTCTCCTTCCTCCAACTACTCTGACATCAGCAATCATATAGTGGAGAATTTAAAATAAAGTTTTATAATGATTCAAATCATTCGAATAAATGCAATCAAAATTAACATGATAAATTGAAAATATAAAAATTTATTTTGTTTTAAAGTTTCTGATGATTTCTTACTAAATATTTGACTTTTATTAGTCAACTTTATATGAAATAAAGGAGATCAGGGTTGTAGAATTGACTTTCACATTGGAATAGTCTTAATAACCATTTATCATTTTTAGGATAGTTATATTTATAAAACATATGCGATGATCTTTATCTTTAAAAGATGATAATTATATTCATAAAAGGTATTTTAACCTTTGTTTTTAAAATTTAACATACCATTTTAAGTTAGCATATTGTTGTAGGTGTAAAACATCAAAATTCAAAAGTTTTGAGTTGAATGAAATAAATAAATAATCATTGAAAAGATGAGATTCTTATGTTCAACTAGTTTCTTATTGGCAAGTGTAAAATGGTGAGGAAAAGTTGATCGATAAGTAAATGCCTTACTAGGGATGTAAGTGAGTAGAGTTTGAATGAGCTCAACATGTATTCATGTTTAGATTCTTAATATTTTTTTTTTCTCAAAGTTGGCTCGTGAACGGTCCATTCGAGTCTGGCTCTAAAAAATGTTTGTGCTCTATTTGCATTGGCTTGTTTCAATTAGTCAGAAAAATAAATATAGGTTGCTAGAACTGAACCCACACCATTTTTCATGTAACTAAAGGCACATAACCACATGACTTAGATGAAATAACTTACAATATTGGCAAAGAAAATGAAAATATGCTTTTTCATATAATTGGAGAGGACAAATTTCTCAAAACAAGTTCTCTAGCATAAATAAAAAACGCTTTTACTTCATACAACATCAAACTTATTCAAAACAAGACAAAATACCAACAATCAACAATCAACAATCAACAATCAACAATAAAAAACAGGAACACAACCCCTTCCCATATGGTTCAATCACTGCTAATAATTATCAGCGACAACAGAGGGAGCGGGTGCAGGAGCATGAACCGGAGAATCCACCTGCAGAAACTTATAAGTCTCATACCTCACCACACAGCTGCTTCCAAATACACGGCAGCCAGTCTTACCCACGCAGTAAAACGATATAATTTCCAATGCATTTTTCATACACTCATTGCATGCATGCTCTCCAAGATCCCGCGTGCACTGTGCCATTCCATATACCGTCAAGTTTTCATTCACGTAACTCTCCCCAAATCCGAACTTCTCTCTCCCTCTCACCGTTTCCTCCATCACCTCCCCCATCAGCTCCCCTGCCGCTCGCTCAAAAATCTTGAAATTTACAGAGGCGTCGAAGGAATACCACACATTGGCAAAGTATTTGTCCAGCTTGCCGATGAAGTTCTCGGTGTCGTAGTGAAGGAAGCAGTTCTCCTGCCATGCGCGGGATATGGCTGCGTTAGGGCATGCAGATCTGATATTTTGTGCTGCGTTGGTGATGCAGGTGGAGCACGCTTCCCGGCTCAGGTCTCCTTGGCATTGTGTGAGGCCGTAGATGGTTTGGCAGCTGTCAGAGGCGTAGGAGGAGATCGCGTAGCCGTTAAGAGAACTCTTTGCTACCATGTCGAGAAGGAGGTTGTTGATACTGGTCTGCAATATGTTGTTTTCAGTGAAGTTTTTTCCGCATTGTTGGATGGGTAATGAGACTGCGCCGAGGGTGGCGATGGGGAAGGAGACGAGGAAGAGGAAGAGGAAGAGGAGCTGCATCGTAGTCTACCAATTGAGCAAGTTTGATTAGTTTAGATGTGTTTGAATACTGGCATCCTGACATGCTCTTTATATATATATATATATATATATATATAAGAATTTGTCATGCCTTCTTGCTATTACTGAATATAATTGAAGGGCGGCAAAAAATTAAAATAATAAAAAAGAAATATAAGAAAAGAAAACTTGATCGACTCAAAGCCGGCGAAGTTTTCTAGAAGAAAAGGTCAAATTTAATATGTTGAAAGAAGGGACAGTCATGTACACAGTACCATTTGGTTTGCTTTCGACTTTAACAGGCTCTTTTAAATTTGTGATTCGGACCATTAGCTTGGATTATTTCAATGTCATTTTTGGGCCACTTCATGCAAAGGGTTTTGAAGGATGACATTTTGGGTTTCATGGGGTTGACTAATTCAGTTGCAGTATTGTCTATTGTTTGTTGCTTCGTCTCTTGTCAATTGCTTTGATTGATTATATATTAGTTTAGAAGAGATTTGCTCAAATCAAATAAATAATTTAATGGTATCAGAGGTGATCGTATACAAGTTGAAATTAACAAGCTCAGATCAAGCATTTGAAATATGGCTAAAAATTTTGAAACATCAAATAAAAGAGTGAGCAATTTCATATCTTAATAATCAAAATGAGATGCTTAAATAGAGAAATCAAATAAGCCCAAGATCATTCAATTATGATGTCATTAAGGCGTGGTAGAAAGTTGAACGAATAATTATTGGTCAAGTGAATTGATACAGGTTGTCCAATGGAACATTTTAAATATTTTGGATAAAAGTAGTTTAATACCATCCAACAAAATTATAAATAGTTCCCATTTCTTACATGACATTAAGAGGATTGTACCAAAACAAAAAAAAAAAAAATTAGAGATATCTTTGAGATACAAAAAACTCTGCCTAATCTTTAATGTCAATGCTCATCAATGGCAATCATTGACAATTGATTTTTTTTAGTTTGACCATAACCCTAACTTCAACACCTATTCATATTGTTTGATTGCTTTCTCCATCTTCATTTCACCTCCAACATTTTCCACGACTTTTGGCAGAACGTAAAGCTTGTAAAACAAGAATTCAACATCTTTGTGTAGGTTATATCAGATGCAAAACCAATGACATTTAAGGATTAGCGTTGGATTTGCATTTGATTTTCATCTGTTTTGTTCCAAAGTTAAATTGGGGGTCGGTAGTTTATTTACGTCTTATTTACTTTAAAATATTCTGACGCCAGTTATTTGTGTCATATTGTCGTCAAATTTAATTATATGTAACATGCATAGACATTTGCGTCGAAAATATCATACGATGAATAGTAGCGTCGGAATACAATATAATTTGCATAAAAAAATATCGTAGAACGATAGAATATTATTGTCGTTTTAGCGTTGGATTTTGCATCAAAAAATGGACACAGATCCTACGCATACTTGTAACAAAAATAATTGAATATCATTTGCCATTACACAATTTACACAAAAAACAGATTCCACATCATATACCAAATTAGGCATAGTCATATCACATATCAAATCTACAAACAATATCATTAATAAGAGGAATATACTTTCGCGAATAAGAATAATAAAGTTAATTTAAAAAATTCAGAACAAATGTTTGACATAATCCTTACAAATAAAAGAACACATAAAAAAACTATCCCCCCATCCTCCTCCTCCTCTTACAGGGATGTCATCGGCTGCTTACCTTTGCTATCTGCTAAAGTCTCCGCTATGTGCGCGATAGTCCTCGACTCTATGTTGGTCTTGTAGCATCTGTTGGTGCAACTTACAGATCTCCTTGTTCATAGCAACCATCTTCCTGACAAGAGTCTTTTGGTTTGGCTGTGAGGAGTTTTGAGAGCTAAGAATGTGACCACAGGAGAGCTTGACCTAGGAGGCTATGGCATTCGCTCCAAGGCTATAAATCCTCCCCTTCTTACTCCCTACCACATGTGTCCAAAGCTCATACTCCAAATGCATAGTGATAGACTGACTACCACTGTTGCTGACATCAGTCTGGGTTTGAGTGGCCAAGTGCCTCTCCTGGAACTGCTTAAACCCCTTCTGCATGATGAAAATCATCATTTAATTGACAATTTCAATAGTTGGAGTCAAAATAAAATTTTAATTGAAGGTTTTTAACTTATTACAACCCACCGAGAATGCTCCAAGACACATTCTACAGTCCCCGGGCACCGATGAGTTCAAATATGCAACTCCACAATGGAAGGAGCATGACTGAACTTCTTGGTTTGTGCAGTGTACAAAAATAGTTAGCGTTAAAAAATGACTCCAAAATCTGAATTAATGTTTAAATATCTAAGAAAATCTTACCAGCCTTCTGCAATGCTCTGTTTGGGGGACTGATCCATTAATGTGGAGCGCAGCTCCCTTGGGCCCCTCCATCACTCAGTTCACTTGACTCACCTCCTCTTCTCATAATCAGGAGAGGCTCAAGCTGTAGTCAATTGATCCTAGCACCCATCACCAATTCAGGCATGTCGTTCGCCCCTCCAACATTCTGTTGTGAACATGTCGATATGGCGATGCTTATCCCTAACTTCAAAGATTCAACGCATCTTCTGGTGGTGCTCTGGGAGCCAGGTGAAGGATCTCTGCAATGCAAAAATTCATATGTTAGTATAAAAAAATTAATATAAAAAACAAATTTGATTCATATTACATGATCGTACCTCAAACTCCCCGAACACTTGTCTTGAGTAGCTATAAGTATTTGCTTCCACTACAAATATGACTCATTGTACCTGCTCCTGATAATGATGCAAGTGACGGGCAACCCTTGGGTAATGAATCTGCTTAAGAAACAAATTAGTTACCAAAATATATAGCATGAAGAATAAACATAATACAATGTTAAAAATAACTTACGAGTCCTCCTCTATCAAAAAGTGAACCCTCGAGGAGGGGCAGAAGTAAATGAGCTAGGCTCAAGAGGCGTGTCAGGAATAGGTAGGGGAGTAGATGAGGAAGCAGTAGGCGTCACATGAGACGGGGTAGCATTAGGTGCAGGAGCAAGTGCCACAGGAGGGGTGGCAACAACAAGTGCAGGAGGAGGAGACACAAGAGATGTAGCAGCAGCCGGTGGGGAGGAGGTGCCACATGAGGTCAACAGTTAGGGGAGATGGTGCCAGAGGAGGTCCAACAATAGTGGAAGTATCAACAGAAGTTGATAACCTCCTTTTCAATACTGCACTAATAATCTTCAATATTTTGACTCCAGTAATTATGGGGGTAAACTTGATTTCTCAATTGTTTTTAAAGAATGCATCTCTGTTCCTTCTACATAGGTGATCCTGGTTTAGAAATCTTTGGTGACAGTCGAACTAGCTATTTTTCCTAGCAAGTTTCAAAGTAAATGCCTTCAACATTTCCATGCAGTAAGGACAAACAAATTTCCTTGTTGTGCTCCAACCAGTTAGCATCTCATAGGCTAGAAAATCACTAATTGCCCACATAGGAGCATCTCTCAGTTGACAATTCTACTTCGTAGCAATATCATATGTAAGCACACCAGACTCTTATAACATTTAAAGCTCTTCAATCAAAGGATGTATGTTGACATTGATTTTTCCCTTAATTCGGCCTATGTGGACATAATATGATCAACATCATAAATAAGAATGAGATTTGCACATTGGGGGGGGGGGGGCAAATTATACGACGTAATGATTACTGGCCAGCATAAGCTTGGGGTTGCAGCTTGACTGTATGGGGTGAATCCATCCGTAGTTTAACTTACGTACTTCAACTGTTAAATCTGGGTAAGTACGATCAATATGTCTCCAAGCATCACCATGTGACAAATGACTCATCAAGTTAGCATCAATAGATCCAGTACTGTGCCAACTCACGTGTAAGGTTGTACACATGGAAGCAAACAATTTCTGAAGCCAAAGTTTAAGCGGAAAATAAGATAAACACTTGTATGGAGTATTTTCCTAATTTTTATTCTTTCTTCCCCTTTGTTTGAATCTATCCACACCACAAAATTGGTAAGTCTTCTCGACTGTATGACCTCGTTGTACATCATGCACCCATTAATACAACAATAAATTTTCTCACATCGTAGTCCTAACTTTGAAACCAACTTTTTTGTTATGTATAGGCCATCCAACACTAAATTCCCTTCAGGGTTAGTCTCTTTCAACAAAAGTTGCTACCTAATTGAATTTTTTTCTAGGTATGTTAAAATCAGATTTGATGGTCAACATTCTCAGCTTCATTGATAATTATCTAGGTGAGATGCAACCATCCCATAAAAAATTGTTGTACAGAATCAATAAGTCATAAAGTTGTTGTGATTCGTCATTCAGTGTTTCAACTTCGTGTTGAATGCTTCCAACAAATTGAGCTATCGAGCATCACGAACCATTTTTTTCATAAGCGTCAACATCAAATTCGATCATACTAATATATATATA
>NW_018164928.1:420523-426809 GCF_001263595.1 Phalaenopsis equestris
GTCATATATATATATATGCTGATGATGAGGATTATACTACGTTGTTTTCTAAACGTTTTTTGTGAATTTAAAACAGGGTCATGAAATTCCTTAAATGGTCGGTGGATTTTGATCATAAATCTGAATTGCTTGTGATACCGGTCTGTATTAGATTTCCAGGTCCCAAACTACATTTTTTTAATCATGAACTACTATTCTCTTTAGCTGCTGCATATGACAAGCCACTCAAAATGGACACTGCAACCATTGCTCTCACTAGGCCCTCAGAGGCTCGTGTCCTTGTAGAAAGAGATACTACTCAGCCATTTTGTAACGAAATCTGAATTGGCTCACAACATCATGGATATTGGCAACAGGTGGAGATAGAACACCATTCTCCTTATTGCACACATTGCTCCATGTTTGGTCATCAAACTAGTCAATGCTTTAAATTAAATCCTCTACTTAAAGGAAACAATCAATTTCAATTAATGGATCCACCAACTAATCTAAAAGAAGGTCCGAAAAATAACCTTCAAGGTATTCATACCATTGTTGAAACTGGTAAGACTCAGACTGAGCTTCAAAATGATGAGGTGGAGCCTCAGAATGTTCCAACCACTGCTGTATCTCTACCTAACGCTCTGGTCACTACATCCATCCCTTGCTTTGGAAATGATAACATTATACCTGGTGCTCTCGTTACTCCTAATGATCCTTCTGGATTGCCTAATTTTCCTCCTCATTTGCAAGATAGTACTACTGATGTTAATGTCTCTATCGAGCAAACTGTGCAAGAAGTTATTGATGACCCCCCCCCCCTTCATAATTCAATTCACAACATCCTTATTCCTACGATACAAGGAAATACTAATGAAATTGTTTCTTCTCATGATACTTCGACCTCCATTCTCCCTACTTTGTTGCAGGTGTCTCTTCAAGATGCAACTAACAATTTAAAAAATGAATGACAGGTTCAATGCCATTCAAGAAGGAAAGGTAAAAAATATATAGAACTTGTGAAGCTAAATGAACCTAGCATTTCTTGAGAAGGTACATATCACTCTGATGGAGAGAAGGTTGTTAATCCCACTATATCTTCTAGTAGGATTGCTTCCAGACACCATGTTTAAAATTTTGGTTTGGAATATTAGGGGAGTGTCTGACCCTTCCTCCCTTAATAGACTGAAGCACTTGTGTAGGGTCAATAAAATCTCTATCTTCGCTATTCTAGAGCTCATGGTAATCGTTAATACCAATAAAATTCTTAGTCACTTCAAAAGTTATCACCACTCTTGCAACAAAAACAACAAAATCTGGATTTTTTGGAAAAGAAATGTTATCCTTTCCATTGTGGAGGATGATGATCAATTTATTTTAATTTAGTATAAGATGGAGGATTAATTTGGCTTGGCCACTTTTGTTTATGCTAGCTCTTTAGTGCAGGAGAAATATCTCTTGTGGCACAAACTTGAAATTATGGGAACTACCATCATTGATAATTGGTTTTGTGGAGGTGACTTTAACATGTTAATGAAGCCTACTGAAAAGAAAGGTGAGGGAAGATGTGACACTGCTCTTATAAATAGATTTTGTAATTTAATATCTCAATCTGGTTTTTTTTGAATTGGGTTACGCGGGTGCCCCTTTCACTTGGAGAAGAGGGCTGCTTTCTCAAAGGCTGGATAGATTTTTGGAGAATGGTTCCTTCGTAAGCCACTTTCCCATCTTGCATGTTCAACATTTAAATTCTGCTTCCTCTGATCATAAACCTAGTTTGTTGACTTTGACTTTTAATGACAAACCTATTATCTCTCATTTTAAGTTCTTTAACATTTGTACCACTCATGAATCTTTTTTGAGTTTGGTGCAGCAGGCTTGGAAGACTTAGATGGTTGGCTCTCCTTGTTATATTCTATGGAAATTTCATAAAAAAGTTGCTGCTCATTTGAGAAAGTGGAATATGCAGGTCTTTGGAAATGTTCACTCCAAGGTCTCTGAGGCACAAAGGGTTGTTGATCAATTGGAAACACAAGATGTCTGTACCTCTGGTTGGGTAGACTCCATGGCTAAAGCTCAGCTAGATCTCCTTACTGTTATTAATCTGGAGGAGGAACGTCTAAAACAAAAGGCTAATGATATATCCTTTATAGATGGGGACCGTAATACTAAATATTTTCATGCTACCCTTAAGCACAGAAGGAACATCAATAGCATCCTGAAAATTAAAAATATGAACGAGGACATAATCACTAACATGGATGAAATTGGTGAAAGTGTTGTACATCACTTTACTACTCTCTATCAATCTATTGTGCACACCACCTCTATTGACACTACTCTTTTTTTGGATGATAGGGAATTTGTTAATTCCCTAATCTTATCCTATATTCCTGTTGAGACTGAGATATACTCTGCTTTTGAATCTATTAACCCTAATAAAGCCCCTGTCCTTGATGGTTTCTCCTCCTCTTTCTATTTTTACTCTTGGAGTATTATCAAGAAAGATGTCATATTAGTTATCCAAAGCTTCTTTCTTGGTGAAAATCTCGATAATTATTTTAGTTCTGCCACCATTATGTTTATTCCTAAAACAAATGACAAGCTTACGTGGCATAATTTTCGTCCTATCTCTCTTAACTTGGTTATATCTAAGGTCATAAACAAAATTCTTGTTACTAGACTACAACCTCGTCTCCCTCACCTTACATCTCCACATCAATCTGCTTTCATCAAAGGCAGGGAGATCGCTGATAATATTTTACTGACCCAGGAAATCATTGAGGATCTTAATAAAAAAGAGTGTGGGTGGGGGGGGGGGGATTATGGTTCTCAAATTGGACATAAAAAAAGGCTTTTGACACTATTAGCTGAGACTTCATTCTTAATATTTTGATTGCTAAAGGGTTCAAGAATGACTTTTGTATGCTCATCAAAAGGTGGCTAAAGACTAATCACTATAGTGTGCTTGTAAACGACAAGGCTTATGGCTTTTTTCCTGCTTTCAGGGTTATCAAACAGGGGGATCCTCTCTCTCCTACTATGTTCATTATTGCTTTTGATTACTTCTCTCGCCTTATCAATCAAGTACAACTCCAATATCCGCACATACAATACTCTAAAAAATCGAAGATCTTGGTCAGTCACTTTGATTATGCTGATGATGTTATTATCTTCTCTAATGCTAGCAAGAATGTCGTTAAGGGCATTATGAATGTTTTAGAGGATTTTCAGAACTCCTCTGGCTTCCTTTTCAACAAATCTAAATGCTCTATTTACTTTGCAAATATATTCCCAATCACATTGAAAATTGGGCCATTGACTATACGGTTGTAAAACTGCTAAGCTACATATTAAATATCTTAGGGTGAATATCCTTAGGGTCAGGAGGAAGCAAAACCAATTTGATGAGGTTGAAGATAAAATTAAATAAAGGATCCATGATTGGAGAAACATTTTTCTATCTAATGGTGGCCGACTCATCTTGCTTAAAAGTATTCTTTGCAGTTTACCTCTTTATGCTTTGCAAGTCATTAAGGCCAAAAAACACTCTGAAAAATCTTGACATCCTTTTTAACAAATTTCTTTGGCTTGCGTCTGGTTTCGGTAAAATTTCGGCCGATTGGGCTACAGTTTATATGCCTCGGTTTTCTAGAGGGCTTGGCTTCAAAACTCTGCAGCAAATTGTTCATATCAATATGTATAGGTTTTGGTATAAATTTCGTGTGGGTGAGTCTGTTTGGGTACAATATCTGTATCATAAATATTGTCATACTGCTCACCCATCTATTATGGTTTGGAAAACCGGAGATTCTAAACTTTGGGAAGCTATAATCCTTGCTAGAACTATTGCTTCTTAGTTTATCTTTTGAAAAGTTGGAAATGGTAAAATCTTCTTTTGGCATGACCAGTGGGGCACATCAGAACTTACTACTTTTCTAACCTGTTGATTTCTGATGTTTGTGAGGGTGGAAATTGGAATATTAATATGTTAACGTCCTTGGTGGGAGATTTAGCTCCTTCTGTTTTCACTACCCAAATTCTTAATGGGGGTAGAGATAAACCTATGTGAAAATTTCTTTCTACAGGGTATATAACTAAAATGTTATATACTAATACTCACAGCTATCACAAATGGAAATGGAGCTCTTCCATATGGCACTCTTTTATTTCTCCTTCCACCTCTTTCTTTCTCTGGAGATACTTTCATTCATTTTTGCATCTAGATGACATACTTAAGCTAAAGGAGCTGAAATTGGCTTCTATTTGCTATATTTGTAAGAGAGAAGCCAAATCATCCCATAATTTATTTTTTGAATGTTGTTTTGCTAGGCAAGTTTGGATTACTGTTGGTGCGCTTCTTGGAGTCTGTTGGCCTAGCCCCTTTAGTTTAAATAAAATATTTGGGGTTTGGCAATGGTTTACTGCTTTTCCCCCTAAGATGAATTATTTCCCCTTAATGGCCCTTTGGTTCATCTGGATTGCTCGAAATGATTATAAACATTACTCTCCCCCCCCTCTCTTACTACTACAATTTCTTTCATTATGACTCATTATTATAAAGCTGTTAGAGCTCTAACTAATGCTACTGCCACATCTAATATTGAGGGAAGAAAGAGACCTGTTTTAGTCAGATGGTTACCACCTTCATTTGGGTGGTTTAAGGCCAACATTGATGCTAGTTGGTTTAATATGGTTGCTTGTGCTAGTGGTTTGTTTAGAGACTGTTATGGGATTTGCCATAAGTTCTTTGCTTCACCTATTGTTGCCTCCACTTCTCTTGAGGTTGAATGTTATGTTGTTCTTTTGGCTTTAAAGGTCACTATGTCTTTTAATTTTAAATGTGTTATCATTGAGACCGACTCAAAATGTCTCTATAATATCCTCATAAAGAATTCTGAGCCGGTTTGGAATATAAATTGTTTACTACAACACATTTATAATGATATACATAGCATTAAGCTTCAAATCCTCTTCACTTTCACCTATAGTGAGGGAAATGTTCTTGCTGATTGGCTTTCTAAGCTGAAGTTAAATGATGCCCTGGTTGGCATTACACTCCCTTTTCCCCTTAAAAGTTGTATACTGAGTGATATGATGGACACTCCTTATTTGAGGAGATGATGGATCTTTATGCTGAATATTTTCTCTAATTTCTTTGGGCATTGCCCCCTCTGCTCTGTAGGGCTTGTCCCTTCTCATGCCTCACGAATTGTGGTAAGAAGGTTGGGTTTGATTGCTCCTTTGCAGCAGATTATATTAAGTCACTTTCTGGCCTGAATTTCTGCTTTTTGTGCTATTGAAATTCCTCTCTGGAATTTTCTTTTGTGGCTTTTGACAATAGGTGGTATACTGGATTGCCATCTCCCTTGCTATATTATTTTGCCAAACCTGAATCATTGGAGGAATTTTGAAAATAATATTAGAAGGCATTCTGGGGTTGAAATTTTCTGCTTTCATATTACTGATGGGATCTTGGTTTCAGAAATGTCTCACTAGTGATCTTAACTGTAACTGTATTGTTCACTACCTATGTATACATCCGCACACATAGTCACATAAATATGCACCTATATCTGGGGGCGGGATACCAAATGTGGATTGTTTCTACCTTTTCTGTTTACTGGCTGAGTATTATCAGGAATATCTTTTGGTTTCTGTACATCAACGACATACACTACACCATGAGATATATTGATCATGGTATAGTGTACTTTGGCACCAATTTCATTCTTAATTTTCATTATGATGGGATTCAGTTCCTATACAGTGTCTACGATACTGTTTTGCTGTGGGCATGCAATTTGAGCGGTTACATTTCTGCAAGTAATTTGCTCTCGAATACTTTGGGGCTTTTTTCTTGTTGTCTTCCTTTTAGTTTCCTTTTTGCAGCTTTTCTGGATCCACTTTATTCTCACAGTACTGGCCTCAAACCTTTCATTAATGACCTACATGGCTGCTGGTTTAATTTTTGTTCACCGATCTCGGTTCTGGTATGATATTTGTTTTGATTTCCCTTGCTTTGGAGCAACTCTACAACATTTCGCTTTTTATGGTTTGGATTTCGGTTGCTTTGAATGAAGAATTTTTTTGGCTTTACAACTCTCACTGTTTTTTGCAATGTATTTACATGTTCACATTGGGTATATCTCCTTGAACTAGTATATTTACAGTCGGATTATTTGCACTTCTGTGGGTATACCTTTTTGCTTTTTTCTTTCCTGTTTTTTGCGTGGATTTGTAATGCGGAATGAGGAACTCCTAGGACGCTATGTTTTTCTTTTAATTTTAGTGGAGATCCTCTTTC
>NW_018164928.1:426836-430132 GCF_001263595.1 Phalaenopsis equestris
TCCTTTTTTGTTTTTTTTTTTTATCTTTATTGTGTGGAGTTGTAATGCGGATAAAGAAACCCCTAGGACTTCATGTATTTCTTTTTCATTTTAGCGAGTATCTTTTTTCCCTCCCTCTTTTTGTAACCTCATTTTATATTAACGCGTAGAGAGCCACAAGTTGCTATTTTATTTATATATATATATATATATATATAGTAATACCTATCTATTTTGCAACTTTAATCTCTCCTAAACATCACATTAACCCCAAATCAAAGCATAACAAGTACTCATTCATCACAACACTTCTAACGCATGCAACTGAGATCTAATTTATTCAAAATAAGACGACAGAACACCAACAACTAATTATTTATACCCCGTACACAAATTAAAAATAAAACCCTGAATGATATGAATCACCACACAACGAATCGCATCACGTTGCGTGCACAAACCTAATTTGATGGATCCACACCATCAACATACCCAATCTTTTCTCCAACGGAGCACAGTTAATTTCCGATCACGTAGGAGGGAGCAGGCGCAGGAGCATGAACCGGAGAACTGACCTGCAGAAATTTGTAGATCTCAAACCTAACCAAACAGCTGCTTCCAAAAACACGACATCCAGTCTTATCATAGCAGTTAGCCGATACAGTCCTCAATGCATAATCCAAGCAATCAAAGCACGCATTTTCCCCAAGATCCCGCGTGCACTGCGCCGTTCCATAGACCGTCACGTTCTCATCCACATATTTCTCGCCATAGCCAAACTTCTCCGCCCCCCTCACCGTTTCCTCCAAAACCTCTCCGGCCAACAGGTCGCTCACCGCTCGTTGAAGCTTCGTGATGTTTACAGAAGCGTCAAGGGAATACCACACACTCCCAACGCTCTTCTCCGGCTTCCCGATGAAGTTCTCGGTGTCGTAGTGAAGATAACAGTCCTCGTGCCATGTGTGGATCTGGGCTGCATTAGGGCATGAAGATCGGATCTTTTGTGCAGCTTTGGTGATGCAGGCGGAGCATGCTTTTCGGCTCTGGTCTCCTTGGCATAGCGTGACACCGTAGACTGTTTCGCAGCTGTCGGAGGCGGAGGAGGAGATGGCGTAGCCCTGAAGAGAAGTCTTCCCCACCAAGTCGAGAAGGAGGTTGTTGATATTGGTCTGCAGCAAGTTATTTCCGGTGAAGTTCTTCTCGCATTGTTGAATGGGTAGTAAAACTGTGCTGAGGGTGGCGATGGGGAAGAAGACGAGGAAGAGGATGGAAAGGAGCTGCATTGCAGAGACTAATTGAACAAAATTTGATTTGGTTAGATGTCTTTGAATACTGTCATCCTAGCCTGCGATTTCTACATGTATATAAATGTAAAGCCTGAGAAGAGCCGGCCTGCTTGTACATTTGGGACAAACTAAGAAGGCGACAAAGGAGATAGAATTTGTGATGCCATTTGGCTATTATTGGCCGGCAACAAAAAACAAAACAAAATTTGATGAATTGTATCACGTTATACTTGTGATGGTATGATGAGATCGAATCAAATGTATTAAAGGAGTCAAATTGAAGTTTTTTTCAACTAAAAAATTAGAGATGGTTTGCGTGTGGGCTTCTCATAGAAGAACTGTTCAAACTTTGTATGCCGACGGAAATGTGGAGTCATAGACGCAGGACCATTTCTGTGCTTTTAAATTTAATTATTGACTGGTTCAATTTGCAATTTTGACTATTGGGGTTTCGATTCTCTTAATGTGCCATTTTTTGGGTGATTGCATTAAATAAATGAAGGATATGATTTTAGATTTCATGGAGGTAATATAAATTATATTAGCTTAGAGAATATTTATTCAAATCAAATAAATAAATTTAATGATATTCAAGGTGATCTAATCTAAATTGAAACAAGCTCAAATCAAGCTTTCGAAATATGATTAAAATATTTGGAACATCAAGTAAAGGATCAATATGTTAAGAGGGTAAGATCATTCAATTTTGAGGTCATTTAGGAATTATAAAAGGATGAAAGAACGATTATTGATCGAGTGAATTAATACAATGTTGGTTTTCAAAACCAAACTTTAAACGCCAACAAAAATGGAGGAATTTTTTTAGTAGTTCACACCTTCTACATTTTCTGGTTTAATTTATAAGCAAATACATCACATTTTTCTGAAAATAAAACTAACTAACCACTTAACGGTTTTCAAAACTTCCTAATCCATATGAAAAATGTGCAAAAATACATAAAGAATTTCTAGAGACAACTAGATTAACACAACAATCTCATCCTTAAGCTTGTTGTCCTTCACTGACGATTCGCACACCAATTTTTTCTCTCATCTCCAAGAACTTCAATCTTGCAAGTGACTTTGTCAGAATATCAGCACGTTGATCTTCTGTGCAAACATGTTGAATTTCAATCATTCTAGATTCAACACAATCTCTAATGTAGTGAAATCGGGTATCAATATGTTTGCTCCTCTCATGGTAAACTGAATTCTTGCTTAATGTAATTGCGGACTGA
Source organism: Phalaenopsis equestris (assembly GCF_001263595.1). Taxonomy (NCBI): domain Eukaryota; kingdom Viridiplantae; phylum Streptophyta; class Magnoliopsida; order Asparagales; family Orchidaceae; genus Phalaenopsis; species Phalaenopsis equestris. Next base: position 429,340 of record NW_018164928.1, read on the forward strand.
TTATCAATCTTCAGAACTACTTTCTTAACTTCAGTTTTTAACAAATCTGTCAATAGTCGTCCCAGCCACACTCCTTGACACGCTGCTGCACATGCAGCGATGTACTCTGCTTCACAGGAAGATAACGCAACCAGTTTCTGTTTTTGTGAACACCAACTAATAGAACTTGACCCAAGAAAAAATATTAAACCTAAGGTACTTTTCGTATCATTAGTATCACCGGCTAGATCACTATCTGAATAACCGGTCAGTTCCAATCTTCCTTTCTTCTTCTCATAAACACAACCAAGGTTTAAAGTTCCTTTCACGTACCGTAATATGTGCTTCACTGCGGCCATGTGCTCCGTTGTGGGCCTTTCCATGTATCTACTCACCATGCCAACAGAAAATGCCAAATCTGGGCGTGTGTGCAGTAGATATCTTAAACTGCCAACAATACTTCGGTACAAAGTTGTTTCTACAGGTGGACTTGTGCTTTCCTTACTCAGTTTTAGACGAGGTTCCATCGGAACTTGTGAAGGGTTACAATCTTTCATGCCACATTTGTCTAAAATCTTTCTTGCATATGCCGACTGATTAAGTGTAATCCTTTGAGAATTTTGAAATACTTCAATTCCCAAATAGTAGCTTAGTAACCCAAGGTCACTCGTGCTAAACAATTTCTTCATCTGTGATTTGAACTTGTCTATATCTTGAATACACTCTCCAGTGATGATTAAATCATCCACGTAGACTCCAACAATTAAAATCCTTTTACCTTGATTTCTCATGTACACGACATGCTCTAAAGAAC
>NW_018164928.1:431656-432272 GCF_001263595.1 Phalaenopsis equestris
CGTGAGTAGCAGGGGTAATTGGGCCGCACAAATCTCCATGCCACAGTTCAAGAGGTGATTCTGCTCGGAATTTTGCCACTGCTAGAAAAAGATTTCGGTGTTTCTTTCCAATCAAACAACCATCACAGATGCGGTCCTCATGCTCGGTTTTGGGCAAGCCGTGCACCATCTTTTTCTGACTTAGAAACTTCAATGCATGAAAATTAACACGCCCATATCTTGCATGTCATCGCCATGCTTCTTCTTTGCTCCTAGCCAGAAGGCATTCGGGGAGAGCTGGTGCTATGTCAAACATATATAATCGGTTGCTTGACCTCTTCACTTTTGCTAGTAGCTTTTTTGATCCGTCTAAAATAGTCATAACACCTCCTTCAACCTCAACTTTGAATCCGTTCTCATCTAACTGGCCAAGACTTATTATGTTGCTCTTCAACATCGGGATGTAGTAGACATTAGTAAGTATTTGATGTTCACCTGCGAAGCCTTCAAACAAAACCGAACCTCTTCCTTGGATTTCTACAGTCGAGCCATCCCCAAATTTGACCGACCCTTTAATTGTCGTGTCAATTTCAGCAAATTTTTCGATACAACCGGTCATGTGATTACTTGCACCAGT
>NW_018164928.1:433115-442415 GCF_001263595.1 Phalaenopsis equestris
TCATCGTCTTTTTCTTCACCTTCAATCACTGACCATACTCCTAGTGAATGCAAGGTTATCTTCATCTTGATAGCCCATATGTTGTAGTTCGTTTCACTTAAAGTTGGAAATTGGATCGGGATTGAGGCTCCTCTTGCCGTCGGTTTGATGACAACAAGTGACTTAGATGGATCTCCATCATTTCCGGCCATTTCTTTGACACCTTCGCTCTGATACCAAATGTTGGTTTTCAAAACCAAACTTTAAACGCCAACAAAAATGGAGGAATTTTTTTATATAATCACACCCTCTACATTTTCTGGTTTAATTTATAAGCAAATACATCACATTTTTCTGAAAATAAAACTAACTAATCACTTAACGTTTTCCTAACCACCTAACCACAAAACGGTTTTTAAAACTTCCTAATCCACATGAAAAATGTGCAAAAATACATAAACAATTTCTAGAGACAACTAGATTAACACAACATACAAATCATATGATGAAGTATTTAAGAACTTTGGAAAATAATACTTTAAAACGACTCAATAAAATTATAAATAGTCCATATTAACTCTTACCTAAAGGAGGATTGAACTTGAATTACAAATTAGAGATATATTTGAGATACGACGAACCGTACGAAATATCGATGTTAAAAATCTCCTCCAACTATCACATATGCTTAATTGTTATTGTTCAGTCATCACCACATTGCTAACAACTGATTAACATTGTTTGATTTTTATAGCTGTCTTCACTTCATTTACAACATTTTTTCTTATCACTTTTGAAAAAAATTCTAGCTTGAGTTTCAAACAATGTATTTCTCTCATTTGGAAGAAGAGCAAATATTTGTATGTTTACTTATATAGATGATCATTTAGTTGGTCAAATCACAAGATTTTCTTTAGTCAAAATTTACAAAATGCTCCATTGATCAATAGCCTGTATGGTAATTTTCTCAATAATAATTTTTTTAATTAGCCCTTAAGTTCCTTAATGTTCTCAAAATTACTTATTTACTGGTATTTTAGTTTTCACTTATAGAGACATTCATTTTAACTACAGGCATGGAAGTTTTTTTAATCCTTGAATTAATGTTTCAAAATTCTTAATCATACTTCAAGTGCTTGATTTGAGCTCATTTGAACTCAAATTGGTTGACATTTGCTTTATATCATCTCATATCTCTTGTCTAGAACTTCAATTCAACTATAAATGTGATTAAAAAAAGCTTAGATATTTATAAATTTAATTCTAAAGTTTTATAAGTATTTCCTTGTATGGTCATGCTTGATAAGTAGATTTTCTTATCACAGGTTCATTAACCACTATTTTAGATGTCAAAGATCATATTATTTGAAAACCAATTAAATTATAAAAAATAAAAAATTAAATTTTTGAAAAAAAAATTTGAATCATGATTTCTCATAAATATCAATCTAAACCACATTTTTGGGCTCAATGTTAAATAGATTCCATAAAAATTTATTTAATCCATACTATATTTGGTGCAATACTCAAATTAAAATTTTTCCCTAAATTCTTTAAATATTCAAAACTTAATTGAGTGTGTAAAAGGCACAACATTTTAGGTGCAAAGAGATGAAAATGATAATCTTTTTCTTCATTGCTTTAAGTTGTTATAATGTTTTAAAATTAAATAAAAACTAAAGTTAATAAAAATAATTGACAAATTTAATTTTGGCAAAAAAAAACTATTTATTAAACAAATCTTATAAGTCTTCTGCCCTTCAATTAAAATTTTATTTTTTTTAGGCCTCTTACAATTTTGATCTAATTATTTTATTTTTCAATGACATGTGAATGATCACATGTATTTTAATGCAGAAGAGAAACTTTACCAGTTTGTGGCATTTGTACCAATTATGAGCTATGAGTCAAGATGATCATTAGATGTTGGTGTTTCATATTTTGAGCAATTTCTATGAATGATATTTAGACTATTTTCGGGGGGCTTAATATTTTATGTATGCAAATATTATGAATCAAATGGTCATATTGATAAATTGTTATCGTGTTTATAGCCTTTAACAACATCTTGTTATTTTCCAAGAACAAATTTTCAAAACACATTTTTCAATTTTAAAACAATTAGCCAAGCGAATGATCTTCCAAATTAATTTAATTTTACAAAAATAGCTTTCAGTTATTTAATTGTAATTGATTTTACGAGGTGGAAGGCTTAATCCTCTCTCTCTCTCTCTCTCTCTCTCTCTCTCTATATATATATATATATGGAGACACACTCATTAGGTATGTATGTATGTAGTTAGTATGTATGTTTATGACCGCCAACACACACAGGTGTACATATATACATCTATATGTATATATATATGTATATATATATATATATGTATAGATATAAAATACCCCTACTATTTTGTAACGGTAACATGAATCACTTCTGAACTTGAATGAACCTCGAATCAAAACATAAGAAGCAATCATAAATCAGAATACTCTTAAAGAGCACAATTTATTGAACCATCTAATTAATATCAACCGATCTATCGTTGTTAATTGTGGGCTACAATGGAGGGAGCTGGCGCAGGAGCACCAATCGTGGAATCACCAAGGAACAAAAACTTGTAGATCTCAAACCTCACCTCGCATCCTCCTCCAATAACACGACAACCAGTCTGAGTCCCGCAGTAAAATGAGACATATCTGAATGCATAATCCAAGCAATCAGAGCATGCACGCTCTCCAAGATCCCGCGTGCACTGCGCCATTCCATACACTGTTAAGCTTTCATCCACATAACTCTCCCCATAGCCGAACTTCTCACTCCCACTCGCCGTTGCCTCCGAAACCTCCTCCAGCAGCTCACCCGCTGCTCGTTGAACATCAGTGAGATTTGCAGAGCGTTCAAATGAATACGACAAATAGGCTACGGCTTTGTCGAGCTTTCCTATGAAGTTCTCCGTGTCGTAGTGAAGGTAACAGTGCTCGTACCATCCGCGGGCTTGTGCTGCATTAGGGCATGCAGAACGAATCTGCTGTGCTGCGCTGGTGATGCACTCGGAGCAGGTTTGGCGGCTCACGTCTCCTTGGCATCGCGTGACGCCGTAGATTGCAGGTTTGTAGCTGTCGGAGGCATAGGAGGAGATTGCGTAGCCATTAAGAGAGCTCGTTGCCACCATGTCGAGAAGGATGTTGTTGATATTGGTCTGCAACATGTTATATTTTTCAGTAAAATTTTTTTCGCATTGTTGATAGAGCACTAATTCTGTGCTGAGGGTGGCGATGGGGAAGAAGACAAGGAAGAGAAAGAGGAGCTGCATTGCAGTTTTTTTTGCTTGAGCGGAGTGACAGAGGTTCAAATCCTTGCTTTTCACAAAAAAATTGCATTTTTTTACTAGTGAACTAGTCAGGCAAGTCAATGCAGGTTCGAGTCGGACCGCTTTGGCTCACAAGCAAAAAATTACATTTGAGCCGGCTCGTTGACAATTCAAGCTAGCTCGAAAATTGAATTGATCCACAACGGATTGGATCAATCCACGTTCTGTTTTCGCACGTTTGTTTATCAATGATATGTTTAAAGATAAAAGAATTTTGAGCTTAGCAGTTTTAAAGTTTTTGCTATACATGTTGGGAACTTATGACTTTTACAGTTTATTATACATGTAGTGCGTATGGTAGGCCTGTGACTTTAGCTCGAACAACAACAATAGCTCAAAAATTAATTTGAATTTTTACTCATACATAAAGTTACGATCAAAATAAATGTGTTGAGCTATAAGCCAAAATTTTGGATCGAATTTCTTTCAAGTTGACTTATGCTCGGCTCGAAATCAGATCATTTAACATCCTACTGATGTTAGGTATGTCGAAGAATGTTAATTAATCTAATATTGATTTAAAAAACAACAGGACATAATCAATTAGGAATTAATAGATAATTCAAATTAATAGCTAGTTTTTTTGGTGTTTGGCAAGTTATATCTATAAGCTAAATCAATTGAGAAGTCTCACTCTAATATTGTCTGTTACTGTAGCTATATCAACCATTTCATGAATATATTTGTTTCGTATTTTGTTTCCAACTATAAAACCAATCATAAATCTAAGCATTCACATCTTCACAACTTTTTACTATATTAATTTTTGCACCTCTAAATATATTCCGAGAAGTAAATATTTCATATGATGTAAGTGTGTTAACTGTTTCCTCCAATAAAAAGCTAATTTCCATTGCAGAAATGAAAATTCACTTTGAAATCTAATTTCTATTGCCAAAATGGAAATTTCCAATGAAAATTAGTTTTTCCATTGGATGATGAAGTGAACGCTCTTACATCATGTGAAGTATTTCCTTCTTGAAATATGTCTAGAGGTGTGCAAGTAATCTAGTAAGAGTTGTTGAGATAAGAATATTTAGGTGGATTAGTGGCTTTACAGTTGAAAAGAAAATGTGAAAGCAATAAACTCGTGAAAGAGTTGATGTAGCTATAGTGAAAGACAAGATTAGAACCAAAACTTCAAATCAATTTTCAACTAAATATCGATCTTTGATAGTACTAACAGCGTGGCTATTAATGTTGCGCTTTTTAGTAGAACTTGTGCCAGCTAGAAAGAAATTTGATACAAATCTTTGGCTCGTAAGTCGGCTTGTTTATTTCGATTTATTTAAAAACCCATCCCAACTGTCCAAATATGACAACGAAATAATCCAAACCATTATTTAAAATCGCAAATTGAAATAAATCGATTAAATTTGAAAGCTAAACAAAAAGTATACATATATTTTTTCTATTTGACATGTCATGAACAGTTTTATAAAGCATCGCCGGCAAACCACTTCAAAGTTTTAGTTTTTAAAAATTACATTTTTGACTCGATACAACATCAGTTGTCATTTTTCTTTTGGCTTCCCTTCAATTATATTCGGCAAAAGTCGGAGTATCACAAACTCTATCTCCTTTGTTGCCTTCTTAATTAGCTCCAATTGTACGTACATAGAGTTAATTAGGCCTAACTGTTCTCTTCCCTTATATATACACATATAGTAAGAGCTACCGAAGATGCCAGTATTGATAGACAATATTCAAACTGGTCTATCTTGCTCAACTAATGACTGCAATGCAGCTCCTCTTTCTCTTCCTTGTCTTCTTCCCCATCGCCACCCTCAGCACAGAATTAGTGCTCTATCAACAATGCGAAAAAAATTTTACTGAAAAATATAACATGTTGCAGACCAATATCAACAACATCCTTCTCGACATGGTGGCAACGAGCTCTCTTAATGGCTACGCAATCTCCTCCTATGCCTCCGACAGCTACAAACCTGCAATCTACGGCGTCACGCGATGCCAAGGAGACGTGAGCCGCCAAACCTGCTCCGAGTGCATCACCAGCGCAGCACAGCAGATTCGTTCTGCATGCCCTAATGCAGCACAAGCCCGCGGATGGTACGAGCACTGTTACCTTCACTACGACACGGAGAACTTCATAGGAAAGCTCGACAAAGCCGTAGCCTATTTGTCGTATTCATTTGAACGCTCTGCAAATCTCACTGATGTTCAACGAGCAGCGGGTGAGCTGCTGGAGGAGGTTTCGGAGGCAACGGCGAGTGGGAGTGAGAAGTTCGGCTATGGGGAGAGTTATGTGGATGAAAGCTTAACAGTGTATGGAATGGCGCAGTGCACGCGGGATCTTGGAGAGCGTGCATGCTCTGATTGCTTGGATTATGCATTCAGATATGTCTCATTTTACTGCGGGACTCAGACTGGTTGTCGTGTTATTGGAGGAGGATGCGAGGTGAGGTTTGAGATCTACAAGTTTTTGTTCCTTGGTGATTCCACGATTGGTGCTCCTGCGCCAGCTCCCTCCATTGTAGCCCACAATTAACAACGATAGATCGGTTGATATTAATTAGATGGTTCAATAAATTGTGCTCTTTAAGAGTATTCTGATTTATGATTGCTTCTTATGTTTTGATTCGAGGTTCATTCAAGTTCAGAAGTGATTCATGTTACCGTTACAAAATAGTAGGGGTATTTTATATCTATACATATATATACATATAGATTTATATATGTACACATGTGTGTGTTGGCGGACATAAACATGCATACAAACATATATACATACATACCTAATGTGTGTGCCTCCATATATATATATATATATAGAGAGAGAGAGAGAGAGAGAGAGAGAGAGAGAGAGAGAGAGGTTAATATTTTGCTATGGTCAAATTAATCTTTTTTTTTTAATTTATTTTGATAAATTTAAAAGTAACTCCCTATTTTGTATATTTAGGGGAATCTTAAAGATTGGATTACCTACGCAATAGTATTTTGATGAATTTAAGATGTTAGTTTAAATTAATTTTAGGAAAAATAAAATAGATTACTATTAAGTTCAATGAATTGTTCTTCATTTTTTTTTAAATAACTTGACCAGCTTTATTAATAATTTCAATAAATTAAATGGAATGCATTCATAATTCAATAATAATAAATTAAACAATATTAATTGCAAATTGTAGCTGTTATATGATCATGGAGTGAAAGCGAGACGAGCATTTATTTTTAAAGTTTAAATTTTAATAGAAATTACAATTTCTACGAATTTTTAATGTAATTTATTCTATTATATATGGTTTGAACTTATTCAATCAGTAGTTTGGATTAAGTCTTCCACCTCCTAAAATCAATTACAATTAATTTAAATGAAAGTTATTTTTGTAAAATTAAACTAATTTGGAAGATCATTCGCTTGGCAAATGTTTTTAAAATTTAAAAATGTGTATTTGAAAAATAAAATAATTAGATCAAAATAGTAAGAAGCTTAAAAAATAAATAAATAAGTACAATTGGTAGAGATTCAATGGAGCACACCTGCCAAGGACATGAAATTAATCCATACTGAATAGGGCTTATTTCATGTTTGGAGAATGAATTTGAGCCTACAAATGGGGAAGAGAGCTGTGGGTATTTGCCCTTCCAATGAGGGATGCTTATAATTGAAGGGCAGAAGACTTATAGGAATTTTTATTTGGTGTGTGTTTTCCTTTTGCAATGAAATTGACTTGGCTTTGCCGTTATTTACTTGTGAATTGTCTGGGAATCTTGCAAATTTAATTTAGGCTCTTTAAGGATCTAATAATCTAATTTTTCTATTAAATCCTAATAAGAGATTTAGATTAACCAAAATTTGGGATTAAAGTACTTCAAGATTTTTAAAATTTGTATTTACTTTCATGCATGGCCTCCGGGCCTTATTTTAAACGGGTTGTGTTGCATGACTCTCACCCAAGTCATACTAATAGGGCCTCTACATTAGTACTGATTAGCTAAATGCATCATATTGCATATTACAAGGAGAAACCCCCGTGCTTCTTCAATCAGACTGACCCAGCTGAGAGTAAATCCATTGTGAAAGCGCTCTGACTTCACAGTAGTACTATTTTTGTTCTTTTTTTTTTCTTTTTTTAGGAGTCGTCAACTTGTCTATCATCGTATATCACCATTTTACAAGTAAGTCTTTATATTGATCATATGGATGATCTAGAGAAGAGACATATCAAAAAATAAGGATATACAATGAGGGAAGACAAACAAGAGAAAAAATATGGAGAACTTTTATAAAGTAAACTTCATGTGAAAGCTCAAAAGCATACACCCAAAATGAGGTCGGATTGAAAATACTTTGGAACATATCCACAAAGAAGACCCTAAGAAAGAAATCCACAACTAAAGAAACAAGTGTGTTTGCTTGTTCTGGGTTCAAGAGCAACTCCAAAAGAAATGTTTCCACTTGGTTAATTACATCTTTGAGGATGCCCAAGAGTACTCTCGATTAACAAAATCTTTCTTATATTCAAGTGAAAACTACTAAGAGGTGTCATGAAGAATGATTATCTCACAGGAGCATCTCGATGCTTTCAAACCTCTCACTAAGCCACAAAACATAGAGTGAGTCTCTCAAACTCGAAATGAGTAGTGACTCATCGGTAATTGAGGTCAATGAAATAACCTGTCTGACTCATATGATCCACACTATGCTTTAAAGGCCTAACCGGGACAAAAGGGTAGAGGGTGAATTAACATATCCATAATGTGTAGTGATCTATCTGCTATTGTGGCTAACAAGACGACATCAATCAAATGTCTAAAGGAGTGACATGAATCAAAGTAGATAGCAAAAAAGAAGTAGAGTGATCCTAATCTGGTAGAGATAGCAGGGTTAGGATACCATTAATCTGTCATCTCAAGCAATTAGGACCCCAAGTTTACCTAGTAGTGAAGATAGTTAACCCAACACAACCAGAGATCCCTTGTCGGCAATCTATGAATTACATCATCCAAGGGGACCTCGGTTCCCATAAGGTTAAGAGAAGAAAACTCTAAATCCTATGACCCTAAATAGGTAGGAAGAGTAGATGTAGGATTTATACCTGCCAAAGTAGCGAGGAAATCACTAGAGTGGAAAAAGAAGAGGTACGGCTACAAAGACGTGATGCTCGCACAAAAGACTTACTCCCCTTCTAGTTCATTGGATAATCACCAGTGTTAAAATACCATTAGTAAATCTGTAGGTAACTATATTATAATTAAGTTATCAACGGTTTTAATATTATTACCATTAGTATTTGATCGTTGATAATATGCCAACTTCCTATAGTGAATCTCCATGGAATTAGCCCTAATTGTCCTAGAAGACCTTAAAAATTATCCATGCAAATTTAATAATTTTTAATTATTTAACTTTATTATTTAATTATATCACAATTAGATATTCAAAACACTATTAAAAATTTTGAAAATATTTTATGTACTAAACTTGATTAGGGAACTCTTTCATAAAAATTCATACTGATTTTTTATTCTTGTAATTTTAATTATAATTTTTATATTATTTTGCAACAAAAAAGTAAAATAAAAATTAATTAAAAAAACATGAAAATCATCAAAGGATCTTAAGAAGTAAGATAGATTCTTCACAAATGTTTCTAGTCAATTACATTTTAAAAGTATTTTATGATACAAAATATATTTAAAATTCAATCATATATTTCAAATGATGAAAATTACTAGAGAGAAGATTTCTCTAGTTTGCATTTTATAATTTAAATTTATTTTTAAACTAATTTAAAAAAAAGAAGAAAGTTCTTAGAAATTCTGATAATTAATTTTAGTACTTTCATAAATATTTTAAATATTCGTGCTTAAATTAATTTATTTTTAATTAAAACTTAGAAAAATGATTTTTTATATTGAATTTTGATGATTTTATATTTCTTTAACTTTAGTGTTCATGTTGCTTGTTATATATATATATATA
>NW_018164928.1:442461-450572 GCF_001263595.1 Phalaenopsis equestris
ATATATATATATATTTATTTATTTATTTATTTTTTAACTTTATTTAATTTTCATATAGTTTTTAAATTTAAATTTAATTAGTTTAACCTTTTGTATAATTTTTTAGCACATTTCTGTTTTTATTTTATGTTCAACTTGAAGCAAATAAAAAAGATAATCAACTTAAAATTCTAGGACAATTTTAAGAGTGACTCAAGAAAGGCTCAAGTTTTATTTTTAGATAGAAATTCATTTCACATTTTAAATGTTCTTTTAATTGTATCAAACGATTTTTCAAACAAAAAATATAGAGGTTTTTGGTGACCAAATAATACTTTTTTATTTTTTCTTATTCTTCCTATGTTTGTCATGTTCATAGATATTTTATTTGTATTTTTGGTTTATATTTAATTCCTTATGATTTATTGAAGTTTAAGCTTTTGTTCTCTTAATTTATTTAATTTTTTATTTTTCATCTATGTTTGCACAATTAATGTTGCCAAGAGCTTGCTTCACACATGTCAAGGTCAGCTTGCCATTGAGATCTATGGAGGCAACCAATACTATCATTTTGGTATATGTTCTAACATTTAAGTTTATCCCACAATTTTATCTATGGGTGCAAAACTTTCTTCAATGACTTAGTTGGCCTCATCATTCATTTCAAATAAAAGGAACACACAACTCTAATTTCATCCCTAAAAATCTCACTAAAAGATAAAGATTGTTTTCATTGATCTCTTTTATCCATGAAATCTAGTGGTGATCTCTTGGATCTTATATGACTAAAAAAAAGGCGATGGAGGGTTTTATCCTATGGTTGTGTTCCTCTAGAATTTAAATTGAATTCAAAATTGTAAAATTTGAATGAAAAGGCAAGGCTTTGGCAAAGATTAAGTTAAGCCAAGCCAAGCCTTGCCTAGACTACCAACAACCAAGGCTTGGTTAATGGAGCTCAATTAGTTTAGTTTAGCTTAACTTGGTACCACATGACCATAATTAAGTAAGTTTATAAATTATTTGAATCAAGATGGTTTATATAGACTCAATTGGATCAATTCATTAAATTGAGCTTGATTGGAATCTAGTCGCCATGGATTTGGGTTCAACATCTAGATTATAACCTAAGAAGTGGTTAGACAAGTTTAGTTTAATTTTTACTTGAATTATTTTGTTTCACTTATCGTAAAGTAAATGGGTTGAATGGTCATTAGGATTTACTAATGGTCCAGTGATCATATAATTGGACTTGTTAATGGTCGACTAACATAATAAAGTTTCTTGGCGCCAAGTCTAATTGAGTTTAGGTTTAATTTGATTCAAAAAAGCCCATTTTACATTTATTAGGTTAAGATCTTATTGAGATTAGATTTAGCTTTAATTGGGTTAAGTGTCCCATGGAGGGTTCCAAGTGTCACTGGAGTGATCTAAGTTCAATTAAATCCACCTCACTAAGAAAATTTTTGAGTTTAGTTCAAATAACTCTTAATGAGGGTCAATGTATTTGACCAAGCCTTTAAGTGTGCTTGGATGACACCAAACTTCATCTTACGCACATTAATTTCATTTCAAACAAAGATGGAACATATATGAATGATATGGAGTTAATTTGATCACTTGAGTACTTAATATGTTGTTTGGTCAAACTAAAATGATATGGAGGTAATGGCCTTAAATGGACTCAAGAGTGATCCTTATTGATCCTCACACATGTTAAGATCGTTATTAGTCAAAAACTTAAGATAAAAAAATATTTGATTTTGATGGACCACACAGGGTCACCGAGGGCCAACTTTGTCTAATATGATTGCCAAAGTCTTTCTGACTCAAAGAAGAGTTCAAGGGAGAGGTCACTAAAATAAATCCCACGGCATAGCATTTAATTCACACTCAGTAGGCCTAAAGGTCCTATAAGGTGACCTAAAGTTAGACTTGGGCATAAAGCGGGTTATTATTTTTATTTTACTTCCATTGTTTCAGCTTGTTCCTACTCTTAACTCTCTAGCTTCATCCAATAGGATAGAGGTTACTATGAGTTAATTTGAACCCAAAGAGAGAATAGCTTAATTTGACTTAGCCATCCAAAACGTTAAGAAGAAACCACCTAGGACCCACTAAAGAGTCTTGGGAGCAATAAAGGGTCATAAAACTTAAGGGGAAAGCTAGTAATATACATGTGACCCTTATTAAAATATTAGATAAATAATTCTCTAATCATTAATTACGGACCTCAAAACATGGCTATTAGACAAATAAAAAATACATAACTTTTGTCATAAAATCTCATGGGATGACAAAAACAATATTATTCATGCATGCGAGCAAAGTTGGGATAGAAACCACAAACAAAACCAGGAGTTAAGTATTGGCATAGGTAATATTGCGAGTAGTGGCAGCAGGAGTCGGGGCGGCAGCATTCAGGAAGAGAAACGGCGAATCCTGATATCTAATGGCATAACTCTTAAACATAACATAGCATCCTCTCAGGTCTCCACAAGAAGACTGTAAAACACCGTACGCCGCATCCAAACCTTTTAAGCAGTCCGGTCCTTGCAGATCTGATGTGCACTGTGCCATTCCATAGATGATAATTGTCTTGTTGTTATTGACAACATTGCTCTCAATCTCCCCCCACCCAAACTTCCTGCTTTCTCCACTTGATGCCGCCAATCCTAGTACAATAAATAGCTCTTTCAATACCTTCTTGAACGCCTGCGGATCCGCCATCTTATTCGTCGATGCCCACACACCGAGCAGGTTCGTATCCATCTGGCCGATGAAGTTCGTGGTGCTGTAGCGAAGAGAGCACTGTTGGTACCAAATGCGTGATTCGGTCGTATTCGTGCATGATGTTCGTATCTCTAGTCCGGCGGCGATGATGCATGCGGAGCAGTCTTGGCCGCTGATGTCTCCCCGACACTCCGCGGTGCCATAGACGGTGTCGTTAGCGGAGCCGTAGGTGGAGTTGGCGAAGCCGGTGGAGGTAGTCTTTGTCACCAGGTCGAGAATGATGCTGTTGATGTTGGCTTGCAAGGCCTCGTTGGTGGCGGAGGTGTTCCCACATTCTTTGGTAATCAAATCGGCGCCGTGGCTGATGGAAGCAACGGAGAGGAGCAGAACGGAGAGCAAGAATAGCTTGTCTGAGAAGGCCATGTATCACTTGTCTCCACCAGTTATAATTGGCTTGTTGTGAATGCAATTAAGCTTTTTTTAAGCTTCCTATGTTGAGATAACAAAGGGACATAGCTATATATATAGATATTGAAGGTGCTGCAGCCATATGTTAGCCAGACAATTACATAAGAGATTGAATTAGTAATAACGCATTTTTCTCAATACCAAATCAACAAATAGGTACGACAATTAGACATTAGTGGCGTATATTTGAGCCTCTTTCGATTCGAAATAGGTTGAATATATATATATATATATATATATATTGAAGGGAATCGATATTTAACAGAGTCTCAAATAATGATTTCCTATACGCTAGGTTCAAATACCGATAAGAGCCCACGTCATGTGTCTAAATATTCTAGAACCCAGCATCACTAGAGATCGAATCCTTGATCTGAGGGGACTTACAATGAACCTCGCCAACCAATTGGTCATGGTTTGCGGCATATATATATATATATATATATATATATACCAATTTGTCATTGTTTGCGGCATATATATATATATATATATATATATATATATATAAGCCAAACATAAGAAATAATGTCTCTAAACTTGGGATAGGTCAAAACTCTAGAAATGGTCCCCTACTCGGTAGCGACAAGATTCTCCAAGGGGAAGACATAAATCATCCAGACAGTGAGTCTCGTCGGATACCTTGCATAAACAACGACAAGATCCGCTCAAAACCTTGTGAGAGGGGAGATTTGGCCAAAGCAAGGAATTGACCAAGTAGACAATACATAGGTCCTGTAAGACTTAAGACAAATAACAAGTGAGCCACGACACACTCGACGAAACAAATCGACCCATCAGTCGACCGACCAACCGAAGCAATAGGGCTCGCAGAAACTATCGGTCAAACCTATTGTCAAGACAGACGATAGTATTCAGACAAACCGATTACACTCTCTGGTGGATATCCGATGATCGATTGATACGATCTTTCTCCTTGAGTCGGGTTGTGACAAGAGAAATGTCGATGTATTTGCTCGGCTTTATTAGCCTTTATCCTTGGTTCGGATGACCTACATCTGGTCCGCCTTTGGCCCCTATTTAAGGGGCTACATATAGTCAAGTATGTTATTTAGACTTCCATCAGTAGGCCCTCTTTAGTTTTTCTAATTATTCTCCTTGTTCCTCAGATCTCCTCGAGATTCATGCGGACATTATTATCATCAATTCTCTCATTTTAAAACTGACGAATATATATTTTCATGTAAAAATTTTTGACACGGTTTATGATAAATATAAAAAACAAATTGTGGGTGTTTGACATATAAATACATTAAAATTGTGTGGTGTACATGTAAATATCCCGTATGAAAGCTTAAAGAAAATTGATCAAATTCATTAATTTGTCTAACCTGCTATCAAACATTAACATGTAATTAAGTCATAAAAAACATTATAATTCATTTTCTAGCATCAATTAACTCTGGCAATCAATTTTATTGATTTTGAACCATTCATTTAATTAAAATAAATTAATTAGTTCCATGAGATTAAACTATACTGGTAAGCAGCTAAAATAGATTAAAAAAATCTCAGAAAAATTCAAAAAAGGTGCATGAAAGTGAAATAATAGAACTCAAATTGACTCATTCGGGTTTAATTGCAAAATAACAAGCAATGATTAAGACAATTCAAATTGACCCATTCTGCCAATTGAATTGTCTTGATAGAAGATAAGATAATTAATTAGCTCAATTATATGAGTTCATGCTGGCTCATTAATTATAGAAAAGAGATAGTTTAATTCAAATTATTGTTATGACATAATAATTAGAAGAATAATTAAGGAATTAGATTTAAAATAATAAAAATTATTGTATATAAAAATAAAATAAATAAAATTTAAATAATTTTGATAATATTATTCATTAATCATTGAGTTTTCATATATTTCAATATTCAATCTTGATATGATACTAAAATGGGCCGCTACATGACTTAATTCATATTTAATTTAATATGATGGCTGACTTAACTTAAGATTAATGCATTAACATTTTATTTAAATCCTTACTTTTTTTTTTGGTTAAAAGAGTAGCTTTTGGCTCCTTGCGCGTTAATAATAAAAAAAATGTACAAATTTAGGGGGCTAGAATAGTGGATCCCCATCTAAAACACAAAAAGAAACTCAAACCTAGGGGTTCCCGTATCCACGCTACAACTCCAATAAAAAAAAAGGAAAATACATGTATAAAGACAAAAAAAAAATATACCAACATAAGAAGTATACCCAAAATTACATGTAAAGCAAAAAGTGTGATCAGAAAGTGAAAAACTAAAGAAGCAAAGTCCAAAAAGCTTTCAAGAAGTACACCCAAAGCAGAGTGTGTAGCCATCCAAACATTTCAAGAGCTTAACATTCAAAACCCAATAATTGAGCATAATAGGCAGTGGGCATCCAGGCAGAAAATCGCAGTCCAGGGAAGGAGCAGTGACCCAAGAAGAAAGCAAATCATAGTTTGACCAGACATAAACTTCCCGCCAGAAAAGACATATAGCATAACAAGGTAAAGTAATACAATTATGCCAATAACACCAATAGTCGCAAGAGGAGGCCAATCAAAAACCAGTGAAACCGTGAGACCAAAAGGAAGTGAGCACCCAAACCATGCATCCATAAATAGTAACAAGGTAACAAAGCACCATCTAGCAGACCCAAGGAAACAAGAACTGCTAGAAAATGATCTCCAAGACATCAGCAACTTATAGAGAACCTCAACAGCAGCACTATAATTCCTAAAAAGTCTATCCCAGGCCATAACAGGTCATATATGCACGTGAGCAATAAATGAAAAGTGGCTAGTGGAGCAGCAAAGCCTAAAACTTAAAACAATTAAGGTAATGTTATGTACGAACCAAGTGACCCAGCAACCGTTGCTCAATGTATAAGTGAGGTCATAGCCATAAAAACAACAATTTCCAGTGCTAGAGCAACTACAGAAAGGAACAAAAAGATAGTTTCTCATATTAAGAAATTGATACGGGTAAAAAATATGGGCAATCATTCTGCTAAACCAACACCCCAAAACCATCCAAACAACCAACCATCCAGCTGAAACCAACATTTAAACCAAGTTCAAAACCAAGGAAGCAAAACAAATAGGCTAAAGACATTCCTAAATGGGGGCACCAAATTAAGCACGTACATAAGGACCTGCCATATCACTATTAATCAGCTTAGCCAGCATATGAGGAGTAATATCAACTATTGCCCCCTGCACCCTCCATTTAGCAAGCCAAGCCGCAGATTTTTTGCATTCTCTATATGTAAGGTAGTATGATATGTTTATAGAGTGTCCCTCAATAATCTGCCTAATACACTTAAACCAAATTGTAGCATGCCATGGGGGAATAAGCCTATCTGAAAGCATATTATAGAGAATCTCAGAATCAGTTTCCAGAAATAATTTTTTTAAGATTTAGAGAGACAGCAGTTTGTAATGCAGCAAGAACAACAATAATTTCAGCCTCAATAGAAGAATTGGCCAAACAAGGTGTAGCAAAGTATGTACAACAAATGCTATTTTCATCCCTAAAGATCCCACCAACACCCTTATAATCATTAGCATAACTTCCATCCACATTTACCTTGATCTTGCCGTGTGGGGGTGGTGCCCATCTAATCAATATGGGTGTCCTACCCCTATCCACATTAGGAGAAGCTTAATGTACATTGGAAGTATTCCAATCCTTCTTGAAATAAACCACAATAAAAGTAGAAGTAGTAGAGGGAGTATGGCAAGAACCATCATATTTGTGACTATTCCGTACCATCCAAATGAACCATAATACAATGCCAGGAAAATAACAATGCTTAAAGAAAGTAGAATCAAAATCTTTCCAAGTATTGATAGCAGCCTTAAGGGTCAGATTTGATGGCCAAGTAATCCCAAAGTAAAGTCCAATACTATGCCAAACCTCTTGAGCAAAAGCGCATTCAAAGAACAAATGATTAAAATTTTCAGCCTCTCTTCTACAGTTGTAACAGAAAGATGCAAGTTTTAAACCTTTCATTTTAAGTATATCATTAAGTGTGAGAAACTTATGAAAATACCTCCAAAGAAAAAAAAAGGTGATAGATGGAGATAACAGTTTGTGCCAAGTGTAAGAATACCATTTCCAAGGAGTAAAGTGGTGCAAATTAGAGTAAAGCATTTTAGTGAGAGAAGTACTAGCATGATGCTTCCAAAGAGGAATATTTTTATCTTGAACATGAATAGGAATAGTGGCAATAACAGGGGCAGCATCCCCAATTAAATCATAAAGCTTAGTTAGGTTCCATTGGTCACCAGTCCAAACATCTGAAACAACATTTGAAATAAGCAAATTAGCATCATAACCAGAGGGAGGTGAAAGAGAATATTGAGAAAGTCTCCAATCATCATTCCAGAAGGAAATGTTACCATCCCCAATGTCCCAAAAAATGAGATGTGAAGCAACATCTCTAGCAGCAATAATAACCTTCCAGAGCATGGAGTCCACCACTTTCCACTTAACAGCAGCAGGATGCAAGTTTTTACAGTATTTATGGTGCATAAAGCTTGCCCAAAGAGACTCCCCCAATCTGAATTTGAACCAAAGCTTACACATATTAATATCTATACAAAACTTCCAAGTTTTAAACCTAAGACCTCCAGCACGATGAGGCTTACAAGTATACTGCCAAGTAGTTCAATTTTTAGAAAATTTACTTCCCTGCCACAAAAACTTGATAAAAATAGTTTCAAGATGATTATGAGTACCTTTTTTAGTTCTAAGCACTTGCATAGTGTATAAGGGAAGGGTGGAAAGAACACTTTTGAGTAAGGTAAGCCGACCCCCGTTAGAAAGGAAGGTATTTCTCCACTCATTGATTTTAAGCTAAACTTTTTCGGCCACCTCATCCATTTGAATTTGCTTTGTTCTGCCTTGTCGGCACTATTTTTGGTGTGGGG
>NW_018164928.1:450672-451317 GCF_001263595.1 Phalaenopsis equestris
ACCAAATCACTTCGGGCTTGATCTTATGGACTCGTTTAAATGAGACGAACACATCCATATGGCTAAGGTACCATGAAATCAAGCTTAATTAAATGGAGAATCAAAATGAGCTCGGGAGGAGGAGGAGTTTTATACCTTTTATCTGAGAAGGGAGGCTTCGATCAGAGGTGCTCGGCACGTTCGTTGGGGTCTAAGAAGACTAGGGATCGAGTCCCTGATCTTGGTGTAAAGCCTAGGTATGAATTCGACTAAGCTCGATTTCAGGTGTTGATCTAGAGCTATGGTAGAGGCTCTGTGGAAGGGGGATTTTATGGGGATTTAGTTTCTTTCTCTGCTGTGAAGGTGTGAGTGAAGTTAATTTGAGTTTGGTGGACTGTGGAGGTGTATTGGGTTATGTCCTGGTTTCCAGCAGGGTTTCGAGCTCAAAATTGAGCTCCGACAATGGGAATGGGTGAGGAAAAATGGTTGGGATGCATTGAGGGGATCTCAGGGAATCTCTGTGTGAAGTGTGGAGAGGCCTCTTTAAGAAAATTTTAGCACACCTCCCATGGCTGTGGGAGGTGAGTTTTTATAAAAATGACCATGGGGTGGCTCTCAGGGCATAAGTTTGGGCGCATTGTGGTGCTTAGGTGGAGGGCAGAGGAG
>NW_018164928.1:453670-495808 GCF_001263595.1 Phalaenopsis equestris
TTCAGTTATCTATGATGTAATTAACTATTGGGGCTTGCCCTTATAGGAAGCTTTTCCCGAACCCAGCATAATATAAACCCTATTTAATTCCTTATATTAAATAGGGGAACTTGTCGGCCAATACATTGGTTTCGCAGACCAAACGGATGTCATAACTTTCTTTAGTTTATTTGATCGAGCCTCACTCTCAATTCATGCGTTCATCCTTCGGGATAGATACATGATTTGAGATAAAGCGCTCTTTCATCTAAACTATGAAAATTATGGGGTCAGTTTGACTTCATCTTTTTCAAAACTAAATTTTTTTTAAAAAAACGTCCTTCCGAAGCAGGCAACGGGATTTCAATTCCGATGACCGACAGCTTCTTACGGGCAAACTCCACACCAAAAATAGTGCCGACAACTAGTACCAAAAAAGAAGCCATGAGCCTTACCATTGACTAAAACCTTTAGCCTGTAAAATATTAATGATGAAATCCTAATTAACAGTGTCAAGGGCTTTTTTTATGTATAGCTTAAAGACCATATTTCCCCCTCTACATTTTTTGTCCAACTCATCAATCATTTCCTGGGCTAAAAGGATATTATCTGTAATATCCCTACCTTTGATGAAAGCAGATTTTTGTTCAGCAATAATATGAGATAGACAGGGTTGTAGTTTGTTAACAATAATTTTGCTAATGACTTTAGATATCACAGTGGTGAGAGGCAGATGTTTGAAATTTTCCCAAGTAATCTTATCATTACTTTTAGGAATTAAAACAATAAGAACAGAGGTGAAATATTTACCAGGGTTATTTCCAAAAAAGAAAATCTGTATAACAACGACAACCTCCCTTTTAACAATATCCCATGATTGAATATAGAATGCAGAAGAGAAACCATCAGGGTCAAGAGCTTTATTTGGGCATATAGATTTGAAAGCATTCATAATTTTCTGCTCATCTGGAGGAAAAGACAAAGATAAATCCTTGATAAAGTTATACTCATCAACAAAATAAAATGAATCAAAAGGCATCATTTGTATAGATGATTGAAGAAGCTCAGAAAAATAAATGACAACACTATCACCAATCTCCTCAATATTAGTTAAAATACTCCCATCCCCTTTTCTGATTTTTAATATGTTGTTGATATTTCTTCTATGTTTGAGAGTGGCATGGAAATACTTAGTATTTCTGTCCCCTGCATCAAAGGATGAGTCGTTAGCCTTTTGCTTGAGCAAGCTTTCCTCAAGGGTAATAACATCCAAAAGAGCAATATGAGCATGTGCAACAGTATCCATCAAATGTGGATTAGTTTCAAGTTGTGCCTCCAAGATATCAACAGAGTGTTGGGCCACCTTAACTTTAGTATGAACATTACCAAATACCTAGTAATTCCATTTAGTGAGGTGAGCAGCCATTTTCTTGTGTAATTGCCACAAAATAAACCAAGGGTTTCCAACTCCATCATATTTCCATACTTAGGTAACCAAATCCTAATAAGTATCATGAGTAATCCAAACATTTAAAAATTTAAAACGAGAGATAGGTGGTTTAACAGTGAAGGCCAGAGTAAGCACTAAAGGATTATGATCAGAAGTAACATGACTAAAATGTTGAACTTTAACAATAGGAAAATGATTAATGAAAGCAGAGTTAACCAAAAATCGATCCAATCTCTGATAAAGAAATCTTCTCCTCCAAGTGAAAGGGGATCCAGTATAACTCAGATCATATAGACCAACATTAGCAATAGAATTAGTGAACTTGTTTATAGAAGAGAGTTCAACTTTGTCACCTCCTTTCCACTCCATAGGCTTCATGATCATGTTGAAATATCCACCTACAAACCAGTTATCATTTAATAATGTTCCCCATATACTCAATTTTATGCTAGAGTAGCAATTTATCTTGTATATGAGAGCTAGAGTAAACAAAAGTGCCCCATCCATGATAATCATCCAAAGTAATTTGAGATAGGATATACTGCTCCTTATCTTCCACAATAGAGATAGTAACAGTAGGCTTCCAAAAAAGCCAAATTTTGTTGTTAACATTGCAATATGAACGATAATTCTTGAACTTATCAAGAATCTTGTGCTTATTAACATGAACTAGAGGTTCTAAGATAGCAAAAATGAGTAATTTGTGGACCCTGCAAAGATTTTCAAGCCTATTAAGGGAGTTAGGGTTCGCCACTCCCATAATATTCCATACCATTATATTAATCATGATGCGTTATCCAAGCCTACTAGAAGATTTAGTAGGTTTCACCAAATGTTCCCCATCAGAGTGATAGTTGCCTTCTTGTAGAGTATTGCCAAAATAGAGCCTAGAAAGCTCAATGCTACGTTTAGCCCTTTTTCTGAGTTTTTCTGCACCTGCCACTCATTTTCCAAAGTTAGATTAGCATTAGCTAAAGATGTGTTTAAATCAATTTCATCAACTGTAGTACCAATTATAGAAGACTGAACTACGGTGCTAGTAGATGAAATGTGTCCCATATCAGTATTATGTTCTAGCATCAAATTATCTGTAGGCATCTCTAAACCCGCCTCAGTCCCGCTTGGGTGCTCACCCAAATCAGCTGCATTAATCATCTGCAAGTGTTGGATATTAGTGTCATTGCAGTTATGTAAAGAAACATTTTCTTCATGAATATCGTTCGTCTCACAAATGTTTGTTGTCTCACTAGCTAGAGGTTGTAATGACTGATTAACATCCAAAATTTTTGCAACATCATTAGAATCTGAAGTTTTTTCACCTTCAACCCCAAGTTGCAAAGGGGTTTCAGAAGGTTTAGCATTAACAGAAATACCAGAAGGGCCTTTATTAGTTTTTTTAAGCTGCGGATGCAATCTAAAACATGAAGTGGTTTGGTGCCCAAACATGAAACAATGTGTGCAATAAGGCGAGTGTCTTTCTAGTTCAACCGGTTGCCAATAACCTTGGTGCTGTGACCCTATCCTTACTTCATTGCAAAAAGGTTGTGTAATATCTCTTTCCACCAAAATAAGTGCTTCTGTAGGTCGAGATAAAGTAAAAGTGGCATGATCCATTTTAAAGGCTTTCCGTAAGCGGCAACAAGAGAAAAAAGAATTTCATGATTGAACAAGTGAAGTTTAAGCCAAGGAAATCGTATCCAGACCGGGATAATAGGCAACTCAGCTTTAGGATCAAAGTGAATGGATCATTTTCTAAATTTCATCATATTGTTTTCAATCCACATAAATCTTTTGGCGAAAACACGAGTATAATCTTCATCATTAGCTAATTGTATGAAAATATATTTCCCATCTATAATGTCAACCTTCCACCAACCTTTAAGCTTTAACATTTCAAACTCTCTTCTAATTAATTCTATTTTAGGGATACCATAGGTAAATTTGTCAACAAGAGCTAAACGACAGGAAGAAGCAAGAATAGTAGTTTCATCCTCTGTAACATAAAGCGTTAATTTCCCATTTTTCTTTTGCCTAATTTTTTGATGAAAGAGTAATCACTAGCAAGAACAACTGATTCGTGAAAGCTTTGCGGAAAAAAATTGTTGGAAGGAGGGGCCGAACCACCTCCTCCATCTAATACGACATCAACAAAAGATCGCGCAATCAGTGGCATGGTAAAACAAGGCTAAATAGAAGAGAAGACATAGCAGGAAAGTTCTCACCAAGCGAAGCCGCCATGTATGCCGCCAAGAATGCCAAACCCTAGCAGAGTACATCCTTCCGCCTCCATAGCGCTAAGTCTGATATTATAAATCCTTACTTGCTACTTATCATATGTAAGTATTATATAAGAAAATGATTGTATTAGGGAAGTATCCTTATATATATATATATAGCATACTAAAAAAGCTACTATTCCTGATGGCTTTTCCTCTGCTTTCTATATAAATTCTTGGGATATTGTTAAAAGAGAGGTGGTGGTTGCTATTTAAAGCTACTTTCTGGGGCATGTTCCTGGGATAATTTACTTCTGCTCTTATTGTCCTTATTCTTAAAAGTAATGATAAGATCACTTTGGAGAATTTTAGATCATTATCACTCACTACTGTAATCTCCAAAGTTATTAGTAAAATCATTGTTAATAGATTACAACCCCATCTCTCTCACATTATTGCTGATAATCAATCTGCGTTCATTAAAGGCAGGGATATCACTGACAATATTCTTTTAGCCCAGGAGATGATTGACGAGCTGGACAAAAAATGCAAGAGTGGGAATATGGTCCTTAAGTTGGACATAAAAAAATCTTTGGACACCATAAATTGGGAGTTTGTCATAAACATTTTACGGGCTAAAGGTTTCAAACCTATTTTTTTACCTGATTTTTGCTTCCTTATTCAAAGGTGGCTTGCTAATAACAATTACAGTGTTTTGGTTAATGGTAAAGCTCATGGATTTTTTTCTGCTAGCAGGGGTATTAAACAAGGAGATCCTTTATCCCCTACTATCTTCGTTATTGCTTTTGATTATCTTTTCAGGCTTATTAATAAACTTCAATTAGACCATGCCTACATGCAATTCTCGCATAAATCTAAAACTGGTGTTAGCCATGCCAGTAAACATGCTATTTTGTTCCACAATACCAGTAAACATGCTATTAAGGCCACTATGTCTATTTTGAATGTTTTTCAGAACACTTCTGGCATGATTTTTAATCTAGCTAAATGCTCTCGTTATTTTGGCAAAGATGTTTCTTTAACTACCCAGGTTTGGGCCTCTACCTACACGGGCTGCATGGTTTCTAAGCTTCCTATCAAGTATTTGGGGGTGAATATTATTAGAGGTAGGACTAAACAAATTTAAATGGAGGAGGTGTTTGATAAGGTTAAGCGTAAAATTAATGATTGGCGTAATAACTACTTTTCTAATGGGGTCAGATTACCTTGCTTAAAAGTGTTCTTACTACTCTACCTCTTTACATTATGCATGTGCTTAAGGCTAAAAAAATTAATATGAATCAGCTTGAAATTCTTTTCAATAAATTTTTGTTGCAGGGTGGTAGTGCTGCTAAAATTTGGACTAAATGACAGTATATTTGTAAACCTTATCGTGTTGGTGGTCTTGGTTTTAAATCTCTCAAGCATATTATAGATATCAATATGTGTAAACTTTGGATTAAATTCAGATTGGGAGAGTCTCTTTGGTCTAGATTTATGCATCATAAATATTGTAAAAATACTCATCCTGCCAATGTTAACTGGAAGGTGGGAGATTCCAAGATTTGGAAAGCTATCATTGCTGCTAGGGATACTGCTGCTCAACTTATTTTTTGGGATATTGGTGATGGTAATATCTCCTTCTGGAATGATGATTGGTGTCTTTCCAATATTCTCTTACTTCATCTCCTGGTTATGATGCTAATTTGCTTGTTTCTAATTTATGGATTGGTGAACATTGGAATATACTAAGTTGCAAGAGATTATTGGGGATGTTGCCCCTGTTATTGCTAGCATTCCTATTAAAGTGCATGATAAAAATAAGCCGCATTAGAAGAACAATGACAGTAATTCTGTTACTAAGCTGATTTATTCTCATATGCACACTTTCACTTTGTGTAAATGGCACTCGTATGTCAGGCACAAGATGCTATCACCTTCCATTGCTTTTTTTCTGTGGATGTTTTTTCATAAATTACTCCCTCTTGATGATATTCTTAAGATGAAAGGGTTAAAGCTTGCTTCTTTCTGCTATAATTGTAAACGAGGGGCTGAAAGTTGGAATCACTTTTTTTTATTGCAGTTTTGCTAAAGAAGTTTGGTATATCATAGGTCAATATTTTGACATTAATTGGCCACCTAATTTAACCATTAACTCTGCTATGACTACTTGGCAGAACTTTGATATTGTTTTCTCTAAACATAGCTATTTTCCTGGTGTTGTTTTGTGGTTCATTTGGATGGCTCGTAATAGGCATAAATATGATGGTATTTGTCTCACCCCTTCTACCACTTTTGCTTTTGTTGTGGCTTATTTTAATAAGGCTTTACGTTATTCCTCCCTACATGATGTTTCTCCTATTGTGGGTAGGGTCAGGACACTCATCATGGTTAGACGGGCACCGCCCTCACACAGAAGGATTAAGATTAATGTAGATGGGAGTTTTGCTAGAGAGTACAAGGGTGTAGGTGGGATTTTTAGGGATGATCAGGGGCATTGTTGTTATTTATTTGCTTCTCCATGTATGGCTTCCTCTCCTATTGAGGCTGAAATTATTGTTGTTATTATGGCTTTGAGAACTGTTGTCTCCCTTGATCTGAAAACTCATCTTCTGGAAACTGATTCTGAGATGCTTTTTCATATGCTTACTGCTAAAATTAATTCTCCTTGGTATGCAATAATTTGGTTTAAACGTATTAGGCAATTTATGGAGGAGCAGAATTTAAACATTCTTTTTCTCATTTACTTATAGAGAAGGCAATAAATCTGCTGATTGGCTTGCTAAATAGAGAGTGCGGGGTCCGATTGTTGTCATTAATCCACCCCCCATGTTAGCTAAGTTGATTAAGAGTGATATGGCCGAACCTTACATTTGAGCCTAGTATTGGTTGGCCCTGCACCTACTGTTTTCTTCTTTGGTTGGTTCTTATTGATAGATTTGGTTTTTTTTCTAGCTTTCACAGATTTTCTTGGTCTTTTAAGAATTCTTTTGGTATGGAAGTTATTGGTGGAATTAAAAATTGCTCTCAACGATATGTTCCTTGGCTTCATGGATTTCACACCTGGATGAACGGATGGATACCACGTCTTGCTCTGTCTGCTGCTCTTCGAATACTTCTGTTCTTTTCATGGACGGGGCTTGCTGGAATGATTGGGCACTGTGCTACTTTGCTTTATTATTTGCTTTTGGGTCTCTTAATAGCTGTTTTTGGGTATACTCCTTTGCAGGTACACATCTTTTAAAATTGCTTCATGTATTTTGGTTTTTATTTTTTAGTGAAGTTGTAATGCGGAGACAGAAACCCTATAGATAGTTGGGGATCCTCTATCTCAACATCAAACTCTGTAACTTTTACTTTAATTAACGTGTAAGAAGCCACAAGTTGCTCTTTTTATCAAAAAATAAATATTATATATATATATATATATATATATAATGTATAGAATTTTATATTCTCGTTGTTACCGCATAACTATTTATTGAACCATGTTTTGCCTGCTGAATCACACTCAAGTAATTAAGTTAGTACATAAGAGCAAAAAAAGCTACATAGAAAAGGGAAAAAAACGCAAGAAGGGGAAGGGGATGTTATATTTGCTTCATAGGGAGGCTGTTTTCACCCTTTAAGTAAAGGGACTAACTTTTTGCTGACTCCATGAGCCCAATTATATTCTAAATTTGTTTCCATAATAATTATATTCTAAATTTGTTTCCATAATAACAAATAGATGTTGGATAATTCTAATGTGTTCTTCTAAGTGTTTCAAGAAATATTTCAGACCTAGGAAGCTTTGCTAAGCTTGTTGAGTCAAAATCATTTGAATTAGATAGTTTCGAGAAGTTCTTAGGTTGTCATTGCATGAATTTAGCTTATTACCAACGGTCAAATGCCGTCGGTAATAATGTAAAAAACATAAGAAATATAATTATCAACGGCTTAGCGACGACTAGTATATAGCTAACATTCTCGATAATAAATGACAGTATGCATTGAGTTTGGGGACCGGGAATCTTGTTGTATAAATGGTCAGACTTTGTCACAGTTTATCAGGATATACAATGCGGTTGCACGAATCTCCTTATTGCTTAGATATTGTGTGTCATGTCCTCCCTGATAACTCACCTAATATTTGATATACGGATAATTCTGGTTGTCGGGGCATGTCACCTAAAATATGAACTCTTTGACGGTCTTGATCATAATAATATGAGCAAAAAGTTATCATCTCCTACAATAGATATGTTTTGCAAATCGATGCCTCGTGATGTGCTTTATTCTTAACTACTTTTTTATTTTATTTAAAAATCTGTAACACATAAGTTTTACATTGAATATAGTGGTCATTTATTGAATATAAAGGGTGAAGCCATCCACATATAACCCAAGTCTAACATTGCGTAGTTCAGCTACAAATTCTGGGTAAGTACTGTCAAAATGTCTCCATGCCCGCCATGTGACAGAAGACTCATAGAGTTAGCATCAACATATCCAGTATTGTGGCAAGTCATGTGTGAGGCTGTACACATGGAAGCGAACAATATTTAAAGTCGGGGTATGAGAAAAATAAAAATAAAAATAAGAATAAAAGCATGTATGGATTATTTTTCTGATTTTATTCTTTCTCCCCCTTTGTTTGAATATTTCCACATCACAAAATCGACAAGTCATCTCAACTGTATCGGCCTCGTAATATATCATGCACCAACTAACATAACAATTGATCTTCTCGCATCGTAACCTTAACTATGAAAACAACTTTTTCATTTTATATGGGAGCATCCGACACTAAATTTTTTGTAGGGTTAATCTCTTTCAATTAATTTGCTGCCAGATTGAATGATTCTCTAGACATGTTAAAATCAGATTTGATGGTCATCATTTTAAGTGCCACTGATAACAATGTATGTGTGGTGCTCATAAATGTTGTTGTGAAGCATTCAGTAAGCCATAAAACTATTGTATTTCATTATTTGGTGTTTCAACTTCGTGTTAAAAAACTCCCAATAAATTGAGCTCCCTGAGCATCATGATCCATTTCTTCATAAGTGTCAAGAGTAGCACAACTTGCCGAGGCACCCATTGTTCAAGTTGAACTTCAGTTATTTGTCACCAAGCGTAGTCCAATACCAATAATAAGGTTTGGATTCCTTACAGTAAAAATCCAATTTAACTTATTTGGGTGACAGATGTTCTTTAACTTTGTGTTTCGTACAAGGACTCTAGAACTTTCTCTTACAGTAGATGAGCAGCTGTGATGCCACCTACACGAATTCTACAACGCCACTCAAGAACTCATTTGTGAGACTTTTTTGCCTTGGATATAATATGTTGTACATCCAAGTTAATAAATTATATATATACATCTGCAACATAGTTTTACGAGTCAGTGCACTACTACGAAAATAAAAAAATAGTCAATACTTACAGTAATAAGTCAACATTACTTGGTCAACCAACCAACTGCAAGCAACCAACTTGAATTTTACTGATAACAAACTCATCTATATCACCGCACTTAAACAAGACCCATTGGCCTCCTCTAATTCAACCAACAAACATTAATTCAACCGATAACATCCCTATTTTTGTCACCCTCACTTCGAACATTTGACGGATCGATGCATTCCTCTAATTCAACGAACCAACTTAAATTCTACTAATAACATCCCCATCTATATCACCATCATTTTGAACAATAGGCACGATTGTGGCATTCCTCCACTTTAACCAACCAACATGAATTCCAGTAAAACATCCCCTTCTATATTATCATCAACTTGGACAAGACTCGATGCATATATTGCTTTACTTCAACCAACCAACTTGAATTTTACTAATAAGAAAATACATACCACTCAATACTTCTGTATTTACATAGCTAGCCCCTTCACTTCAACTTTTATGAAAATTTCATACATACCACTCAATGCTTATGTATATACATAGCAAACACCTTAGCTTCATTTTTTATTAGGATATTCATACATACCATTCAATTCTTATGTATATACATACCTAGCACCTAAACTTCAACTTTTACATACCACCACATTATATACA
This sequence comes from Phalaenopsis equestris, assembly GCF_001263595.1. Classification (NCBI taxonomy): domain Eukaryota; kingdom Viridiplantae; phylum Streptophyta; class Magnoliopsida; order Asparagales; family Orchidaceae; genus Phalaenopsis; species Phalaenopsis equestris. The sequence goes on from NW_018164928.1 coordinate 463,379, forward strand.
TCACATACCTAACACATAAACTTCAACTTTTATATAACTAAATAAAAATTTAAATGACAACAATTTAAAGGCGAAAATGAAATTACCTTCCTAAATGTTTTCTGATTGGAGCGTAGCGGAAGGATATTGAGAACTATGAGAGTTTTGGTAGTCTCTGTAAGTCGAGTGCCATTGTTACCTTCCCAGCTGAGCTTGCTAGCCTTAATGGTGACTGTATCGAGACAGACAATGGTTTTGAGTGAAGCCACAAGGGTGAGAGAAAGGAGAGAAGGAAAGCAGAGAGTGAGGGATTCAAGAAGGCGGGAGGAAAACATAGCTCAGAGAGGAAATAAATGAAATTTAGGCATGAAAGATGAAAATATTATGTCATTTGTGTTAGATTTCCGCCGGATTTGTGTCTCACTTAGTTCGACGCTAACACATAAATGTTTTGTGTCGCATAATCTAACGCAAATACGATGTAAAAACCACCACTACTCTAAACAAAGTTTTATTATTTTCAGAGTAATTTCTCCAATGAATTTTCTGACACAAATCAACAAAAATCCCAACGTAATTATTAAAAAAATTATTATTCACCGATCACCACTCGCAAATCTAACACTAATATTTGCTTTGAAAAATTGCGACACAAATGTTAGATGCTAATATTGGCTTCTTCTGTAGTGTGTGCTGCCCCTTATGTAGCTAACGAAGCTCCTCAGTCGTAGAAGTGACACGCCGAACAAGTTTGTCATGCTCAGATGATGACAACCTCAAGCACTAAATAGATCCGGAATGATCGACCTCAAACGCAATACCCTTAGTGCCAATGTCATATACCCTTCTATTCTTCTTCCTAGCAACCTGCCTCTAAATCTCATAGTCAGAGTGCTCTGGAGCAGACTGACTATTACTACTACTAGCGGCTATCAAGCTTTGAGTATGACTCTTGCTTTGCATTTCCCAAATATACTGCAGTCATCAGATATAATTAAAACCAATAAATAATTAACGTTTTATATTAAAAATGTAACTAAACTATAGAAAATCATTTTTTTTTGTTTACTTTTATAGACACACTGAGATAGGATGGTCACCCATTATTGCCTCCCCGTGCGCTGGTACATCCAGACATGCAACTCCGTAGTGGTGAGTGGTCGACCAAGTTCTTATGCCTGTGGACATGAAAAAATTGTAAGCATCAAGTACTCGCATCATTAAATTGTTCGAGTCTTGAGTGAATCTTATAAAATTTTGATAGCGCTTTTTGTGTGGGGCCAATCATGTAATGTGGAGTGCGAGACCTCTAACTCCCTTGATCCTCTAGTTCTGCTAAGTTCATGTCCATCATCCTCTGATACGCCATAGTGGCCTATAATCTAAACAACTCCACTCATTTCTTTTTCCCAATCTAGATTGATCACTCTCCCTTTCTACGTGCAGTCAAACATATGACGTAGTCGATGCCTGACGTGATCCTCATAATTGTGAGTGGTGCTCAGGCCTCCAGGAGAAGGGACCCTATAAAATAATTAGTATGTAAGTTTAGAAATGCAACTTTGTTTACCTTCACGTGTGATGTGAAGATGATGAGAATGCGGCGGGACTTCGGCAAATACACAACACAAACTTTTCTAGACTCTCCTTTTCTAGTTTATTTCTAGATTGATAAAGAGATGGACAGTAGAGAGGGAAATAGGAAGTGCGGTGCGAGTTCGGTTTGTGATGCTTGTTTAGACCAATGAAGTATAGGGGTTGCGGCTTGGACGAGAGTTGAGGAGACATGCTGGATGGCGACGTTCATGAATTGCGAAAGGGAGTCGTGAATTGGGAAAGGGAGTCGCTCGGTTTTGTATAGGGACTAGGAATGTAAGAGAGTTCTTATAGCTACGATGAGGCTAGAGCGAAGCTGACAGAATGAGGAGGTTGGATTTGCATGAAAGATCCGAAGCAAGCGGGACATTGCGGGCTGGCGCACGATGCGTGGGTTGTTTCCCTCTTGCATGGGTCTCTTTTATGTTATTTAGATCTTTGCTTGTATAATTTCAGCCCTCCAGATGGATCTACATTGTCTGTTTTTCTATCGGCATCATTTGGATGGCTTAGACAATGACTGAGATGAGCAGAGCAAGCATGAAAGCGAACATATTAATATTTAGCTTAACTTCCATGATTTTGCATGATCTTATTGCTGTCTCTAATTTATAATATGATAGAATTCAAACTGAGCTGAAGGAGTGTTTAAATTGTCTTAGCCATACACAAAAGTCAGAAAGAAACCACCTATGATGCACTAAGGAGTCTTAGGTATAAAAATGGGCTCTATGAGTTAAGGAGAAAGCTAAGGAGATATATGTCGACCCTATTAATGTGTGTGTGACATATATATATATATATAGAGAGAGAGAGAGAGAGAGAGAGAGAGAGAGAGAGAGAGAGAGAGAGAGAGAGAGAGAGAGAGAGAGAGAGAGATCAACCATAATAACAATGAGATCAACAATTCAGTCATCATTGACTATTGGAGAAAAAGCCTAGCTAATTCACAGCACATGTAAAGAATATGATCATACAACACAAGATTATAAGGATTAAAATCAATCTTTAAAAAAGAGGGAGTCAACTCACTTTGTTATTCATTCATATCAGAAATACACAACTTTTTAGTCATAAAATCACATGGGATGACTAAAACAGTATTTATTCGTGCATGTGGGCAAAGTTACGATAGAAACCAGCAGCTAAATATTGGCAAATGTAATATTGCGAGTAGTGACAGCCGGAGTCGGTGCAGCATTCAGGAAGAGAAACGGCGAAGTCTCATCTCTAATGGAACAACTCTTAAGAATAATAAAGCATCCTTTCAGGTCTCCACAAGAAGACTCTAAAGCACCGTACGCAGCATCCAAACATTTGAGGCACACCGGTCCTTGGAGATCTGATGTGCACTTTGCCATTCCATGGATGGTAATTGTCTTGTTGTTTTTGAGATCATTGCTCTCAATCTCCCCCCACCCAAACTTCCTGCTTTCTCCACTTGATGCCGCCAATCCTAGTACAATAAATAGCTCTTTCAATACCTTCTTGAACGCCTGCGGATCCGCCATCTTATTCGTCGATGCCCACACACCGAGCAGGTTCGTATCCATCTGCCCGATGAAGTTGGTGGTGCTGTAGCGAAGAGAGCACTGTTGGTACCAAATGCGTGATTCAGTCGTCTTCGCGCATGATGTTCGTATCTCTTGTCCGGCGGCGATGATGCATGCGGAGCAGTCTTGGCCGCTGATGTCTCCTCGACACTCCGCAGTACCGTAGACGGTGTCGTTACCGGAGCCGTAGGTGCAGTTGGCGAAGCCAATATCAGCAGTTCTTGTCACCAGGTCGAGAATGACACTGTTGACATTGCCTTGCAACGCGCCATTGTTTGCGGAGGTGTTTCCACATTCTTTGGCGATTAAATCGGCACCGTGGGCGATGGACGCAACGGAGAGGAGGAGAAAGAAGAGGAAGAAGAGCTGGTTTGAGAAAGCCATATATCACTTATCTCCACCAGCTGTAATTAGCTTATTATGAATTCAGCTATGCTTCCTTAAGCTTTCCTATATTGAGATAACAAGGTGACATAGCTATATATATTGATTTATAGTGAAGGTTCTAATTAACAGTGCCAGCAGAACTGCTGCCATATGTTAACCAGGCAATTAGATAAGAGATTGAATTGGTGGCTAGTGGCATATGTTTGATAACTCTTGCTCTTTTCCGAATTAATAAATTGGGACGGCAGTTGGACATCCGTGGCTAGTGGCATATGTTTGAGCCTCTTCGGATTCGGAACTGGTTTTATACGGGGCATTTTCAAACATACCACACTTTTCCTTAGTATTTTTATATTTAACCCCAAAACATTCATATTTACATGCATACTCAAATTTGTAACATGACATCAAAATTCCATCAATATAATTAGTTTAAAGTGAAATACCAAGTATAAATTTATGGCAGCAAGGTGATATATGTGTAAATATCAATTTTTTATTATTGGATTTGTAAATACATAAGAGTTGTATATTGTGTGTGTGTGTGTGTGTATATATATATATATATATATTACATCTATAAATATTATAGCATCTCTAAAGTTTGTCAATCATCGTTTTCTTATGTTGTACTTTTCACAATCCATTGCTCTAATATCCTAAGAGAGTTCAATCAAAAACTCAAATATAATTATTAAGATTATATGAACGAGCCAAAAGAACCAAATGGAGGAGTAGTTCCATGAGATTCAACTATACTAGTATGTAGGCAAAACAATTTCAGTAAAGTGCATAGAAGTGCTAAGGCTAGTTGAAATAATATAAATCAAATTGACTCATTCAAATTTAATTAAATAATAATAAATATAAGTTAATTCAAAGTGACTGATTCTACCATTTGAATTGGCATAACAAAAGATAAGATAGTTAATTAACATAGAAAATTTACTTGATTTATGTACTCAACCAATACTTTTGAACATATTTAAGTTCTTGGCACCATCTATTAGCACTTAATTAATCAAGTTTGAGCTCAAATTTATGAGTTAAAGCTAGCTCATTTGTTATAGAAAAGAGAAGGTGATTTTAATTCAAATTATTGCTTTGATAAAATGATTAGAATAATAAGAAAATAGATGAAAATATTTATAAGAAAATTTATTTTATTTAAGAATAAAAGATATATATTTTTCAATTATCTTTCAGAATATTATACTTTAACCATTTAATTTTAATATATGTGAATATTTAGTCATGATATTTAAGATTGATCGCTACTAATTTAAGATTTATTCAATGGTGAATAATAAATACAATAATTTGGACAACAATTTGATGGAGTCTCCCAGACTATCACCTTTACATACATAACTCAATTTAAACTTATTTTTTTTAACACGGTGGTTGACCTACTTTAAGATTAATTCATTCACATTTAATTTTTCAAAATGATAATTATAAAATTCAAAGTTTTGTAAAATTTGGCTTTTTTTCTATCATATGTAATTATTATAGAAGGAGTTGATTGTATTATTGAAGAATTCATTAACAAAAGTAAGAAAATAGGATGGGGAGTAAATGAGAGTGCAAAGAGATGCCATATGAGATAAAAGAAAAATGTTTTCTCATGTAATAATATACTTTGTTATTACCATCTAGCTAGCTATTAGTTCCTATTTGTCCTCATGTCAAGGGCACACTTTTTTTTAATGTTGGTGATAGAGTGAGGTTATAAAATACATTATGGCTATGTAGTTTGATATTAAAAAGTTTGTTGACTTACAGGGCTATGACCCTTGGAGAACTAGGATGCATGTTAGACTTGTCTAGTAGGTATTTATAAATGCACTCATGAAGCATGGGAAGGTACATAAAATTATAAGTGAAAAGGACAAGACAAAGATGAATTAAAAGACAATTGGATAGGAACTTCAAAAATGTTTTTGAGGACATGGTTGCATGAGATTTGTTACCCAAGTTAGTCATTATACATGACCTAAAGTCTCTCCCATAAAATAGTAGTAAAAATCTTATTTTATTTGTATGTACGAAAGTATGTCTATTAAATTACAAGGTTGTGAAAATCGTATTGGACATCAATAATATTGTAATTTAAGACAACAATTTTGAATATTTTGAATATTTAAATTATTTTAATATAAATTAAATAATAAAATAATGATTTAGTAATATTATTTTTATTGATTCAACAAATAATATTGTAATTTAAGACAACAATTTTGAATATTTTGAATATTTAAATTATTTTAATATAAATTAAATAATAAAATAATGATTTAGTAATATTATTTTTATTGATTCAACAAATAATATTGTAATTTAAGACAACAATTTTGAATATTTTAAACAATATCGTAAATAAAAAAATTTAAGACAATCATATTTTATCTTTTTTTATATAAATATTTAATTTGTGGTCATTTGTTCAAAATCAATTGGCTAAATTCGAAACATATTTGAATTGGAAGCTTCTTTAAAAATGGTATTGGTTCATTGGTTTAACCCCTGTTCTGACCTTTTCAATCCTGATTCTGATCGGTTCAATGCATAAATGATTCAAAGCTCGGATCAAGCTGTTGAATGATCGATTCACAATTGAACTGGTTCAACAGGTCTGCGCGGTTTAATTTTTAGAACCATGCAATTTGAATTATTGGCTTATCAAGCTAAACTCAGTAGTCATCTATAAGTCTAACCCAAAATAAATCATGAATCAGCATGACTCGTTTGCTGTACAACTAGCAGATATAAGCATGCAAATGTCCAAAACTTCTTACGATTTTCATCTTATTTATTACTTCATTCACTTTTTAAATCATCTCATTTGCCCATCAAACATATGGTGGTAGTACAAGTTATAACTTAGGGCCCGTTTGGGGCAGCTTATAAGTGCGCACAGCGTTTTTAAAACGCCGCCGTACCGTTTGGTTCGCGCGTTTCACCTGCTTATCTGAAACTGCATTTGAGTTTTTACAATAAACGCAGACCGCGAGCCGAACCCTCGGCCAGCCCGCGGGCCGCGTTTCGGGATAAGCAGCTTATCCTGAAACGCACAAACTGCCCCAAACACACTCTTAATAGTGCAATTTTTTTGCAATATTTAAATTAATGTTTTGTGCTCAACCTGTGTGTTTACAATAAAAAGTTACATACATTTCACGTTGCTAATTAATGAAAATTTGGTGTATATTCTGAAATTTTGTTGATAATACTTTTGAATTTAGATGTATTCTTAATCATGACTTAATGCCAACAAATAGAATGTTAAGATTCATCGGGTTTTATAGAAGTAGCAGTGATGATTCTAAAATTAATTTGGAAAAAATTACATATATACCACTTCGTTCCTAAGTGTTTACATATCTAACATCAAACCTTCAGTTGTTTTTTTAGTTATGAAGATTGATAAGACAATATTATTTTCTTATTAGATCATTGATAACATATATTGAAAATAATTTTATGATGAGTTTTGATGTGGAATAAATTATTAATAATTTCAATGTAATGAAGATATTGTTTGCATGATTTATATATATATATGCTCATAATGATTATATTTAAAGAGGTATTTTATTTTATAATTTATTCCTCAAGCCTCCCTTCCCTTGGATTAGTTCTCTCCTTCGTAGTATCTGTGAACTCTACACCGAGATACATCGAAGGACTAACTTGCTCTCTATTGCCCTTTAAAGAGAGAGCAATAGAGAGCAATAAAGAGAGAGCAATTAGTTCTAGAAATTATAATTTATTCCTCAAGCCTCTCTTCCCTTGGTGCTATTGTGATGTGCTTCATACTAATCTCTATCTTGTAGAAATTTAGTTAGGCCCTTTTATTTTCAAATATAATTGATAGAACTAAGTTAAGACATGTATATGTGATTATGAGGAGCACTATCGATACCTTACAAAGCCTGGAGGACCCGTACTATGAAGGATGAACCCGCTTGAAAATGGTGGATGAAAGTAAACAATAGGCCATTTCCATAATTCTAGGGTTTGAACTGGGTGACATATGGGCAGAGCTCACATGGCCTTCTTCTTTTCTTTCTGGGTGTATAATAGAACTCGGTCACACTAGCTGATTATCTTTTATTTAATTTTTCTTTGTATTTGTGCTATTTTTGTGCTTGTAATTTACTTTGATTGGCTAAGAAAATACATATTTTTCTTAACTTTTTTTTTCTGTGTAATGTGCCTAGGACTAGCCTTGTTAATATCATTAGGCTATAGTTTCTGCCCAGCGTAAACAACTTAACAATATTGTGTTAATCTAGTTGTCTCTAGAAATTGTTTATGTATTTTTGCACATTTTTCATGTGGATTAGGAAGTTTTGAAAACCGTTTTGTGGTTAGGTGGTTAGGAAAACCGTTAAGTGGTTAGTTAGTTTTATTTTCAAAAAAATGTGATGTATTTGCTTATAAATTAAACCAGAAAATGTAGAGGGTGGGTGAACTACTAAATAAAATTCCTCTATTTTTGTTGGCGTCTAAAGTTTGGTTTTGAAAACCAACAAACAAATGGAACTAAATTTTAAAAATACAACTCAAAATAAAAATAAAATCATAACCCACAAGTTAAGCAATTAAAATCAACTTGAAACCATAGAAATTTTGGCTCTCTCCTTATTTTTTTGTCTTTCACCCATTGCTCGTTATGATCATCACCTATATCGAGGAAATCTATGATTTGCATATGATTGGCTTTAAATTAACTTTCCATGCATGCACGCATGTATAGCTTGCATATCCAAGGTCATGAATCAAAAAAGAAAAAATATATCGAGTCAAACTAATTAAAAAATAGAGCAAAAACATTTGCAAGGCTACTTGATCTTCTTGATCCAGTTGAAATACTTATTTCTAAAAAAACTAATAGCCTACCAACTCCTTGCATGAAGATGACATAAACTCATGATTTTGATGTGCATGTGAAGTTAGTTGATAGCCCTATATAAGTGGGATTGTAAGCCCCAAAGTGTCAAGTTGAAATATTTCACTCCTTGGTGCTTTTATTTCGTAGATTAGGTTCGACCATTTGACTCATATATGTAAAGTTCACTTTAGTTTATGGTCTGAGATGGTTATGTTGACATTTCTTTCGTTTTTAGGATTCTAAAACCTAAATCCTTAAAGAACTAAGCAATAACAATCTGAATAAAACTAAATAAGTCATAAGGATTAAAATCATGGCCTTAGTCATAGACACATCATTCATAACCAAAAACATCAACCGGTCGCTTGATTAAATAAATCATAAAAACAGAACTATTACAATAAATATTTATTGTACCGCCAATAAATCATGCATGCATGCGGCAGAGATGGGAACACAAACCACAAAGAAAAAGTTAAACAAAACCACCAAATCAAATGTTGCTGTATGTAATATTGCGAATATTGGCGGTAGGACTTGGTGCTGCATTTACGAAGAGAAACGGCATACTCTCATGTCTAATCTCACAGCTCTTCAGGATAATATAGGCTCCCTCCCTTTCTTCTTTTATAATATTGAACGCAGCACCCAAACACGCCGCGCATGTCGATTCGTCCAGGTCCCATGTGCAGTGTGCCATTCCATAAACGGTAGTTACTTCCTCCCCGTTTGTGAGTTTACTCCGACTCTCCATCTCCCCCCACACAAACTTCCGGTTCTCTCCACTTGTTGATGCAGCCACCGTTAACACTGAAAAAAATTCTTTTAATATTTTCTTGAACCCCTGCGGATCCTTCGTCGCAACTGCGGAGCGCCACACACCGAGTAGGGTCGTGTCCGCCTGCCCCAAGAAGTTGGTGGTGCTATAGCGAAAAGAGCACTGCTGGTACCAAATGTGTGATTCGTTCGCATTCGCGCATGTTGTACGTATCTCTTGTCCGGCAGCGATGATGCATGCGGTGCAGTCTTGGCCGGTGATGTCTCCTCGACACTCCGCGGTGCCGTAAACGGTGTCGTAGCCGGAGCCGTAGGTGGAGTTGCCGAAGCCAGCGGAGGAAGTCTTTGTCACCAAGTCGAGAATGATGCTGTTGATGTTGGCCTGCAAGGCGTCATTGTTGGTAATGTTTGATCCACATTCTTTGGCGATGAAATCGGCGCCGTGGATGAAGGAAGCAAGGGAGAGGAGAAGAAGGAAGAAGAAGAAGAAGAGATGGTTTGAGAAAGCCATGGAGCACTTATCTCCACCAGCTATAATTGTAGCTTATTATGAATTCAATTGAGCTTGTTAAGCTTCTTGTACTGATATCTATATTTATATATTGAAGGTTCTAATTAAAAAATGCATGCCCGCAGTACTGCTGCCATATGCTAACCAGGCGATCAAAGATTGACTGGTGATAACTCATTTTCCTCCTCATTAAAAAATAGGGACGGCATGCAATTTGAGCCGCTTTTGATTTGATTTAGTATATATGGGGGATTTACATACATCCCACACACTTCTAATGTATTTACATATCTAACAACTAAACATTCAAATTTACATGCATACCACACAAATCTGTAACATCACAATAAAATGCATGCATTTTTATCTTCTTAAAATCGAATTACATTATTTCAAACATCAAGGGTTAGAAATGTAAATACATAAGAATTGCATATATATATATATATATATATGAAATCATGTTAAAAATATATATATTATACTAGTAAAGAGCCAAACTGGATTAAACAATATAATAAAATTGCTTGAGCTAGTTGAAATAATCAACTCAAATTTACCCATTTGCTTTTAATTGCATAATTGAAAGCAGCAATTAAGACAATTCAAGCTGATCGATTCTGCCATTTGAATTGTTGAGAAATAAGATAAGAACATTAACATGGAAAGTTAATTTAGTTGATAACTGGACTCAACCAATTCCTTTGAACATTTTTAATTTGTTGGCACCATCTCGTGTCGAGTTGAACTCAAGTCAGCTTTTATGAGCTCATGTAGCTATTGTAGATGATTATAATTCAATTTTGTAAGTATCATAAATTATTAGAAAAATAAGAAATTAGATGCAATATAATAAAATTTATTATATATAACAATAAAATAAATAGTTTTTAAAATATTACAACGATTAAATTTTAATATATGTTAAGATTCAACCTTGATATTTAAGCTAGCAAGCTACTAATTTAAGACTCGTTCATAATTAATTTTTCGAAGTTTTGTCAACCACATAATTCAAGGCTATTTTAATTCTTACTTGTTACCTAACATATGTAAGCATTACATAAGAAGAGAATTATATCATTGAAGCATCTGGAAAAGGATATTAATTTATTTAATAAAACTTCTTTATATATATATATATAATACATATAGCCCCTAGCCCAACAACATTTATAGACCAACAATCATAACACAAAACACAATATAACTACACACATATGGTCTAACACAATATAAAATCGCATAAAAATAACCACAAATGACGTGATGACAAGCACAATGAATAAAATCATGATAATTATAATAACAAATACAAAAGTGTCTCAAGAAAGAAAGTCTTGGAAATTATACGTTCTCCAACCTCAGTGAGTCAAGCAGTGAATTGGGCATCAATATATTATTCTCATTGAACGGTGCGAAACACCATATATAACTAACCCTATGAAGTCTCACCAAAAAACCTTCCTGGACTCTGTCCGGATGTTAAGCTTTTAGTGGTCAGGTTGGCGGTTTCTGCATATCTAACACATAAAATTTGATATATACACTATAACATGTTCGTATTATAAATTTATGTATGAAAAAATGTATTTCACTTTGAAAAAAAATAATAAGGATTTTATTTTATGTGTTGTTATAGATTTGAGTTGTATGTATATAAATATGAACGTTTAGGTGTTAGACATATAAATTCTTAAGAATTGTGTGGTATGTTTGAAAATGCCCCATATATAACTGAGTCAACATCTAAAGAGGCTCAAATTGCATGCCGTTCCAATTTATTAATTCGGAGAAGAGAAAGAATAAGTTTTTACCAATTCAATCTTTTATCTAATTGCCTGGTTAACACATGGCAGCAGTACGGCGGCATTGTTAATTAGAACCTTCACTACAAATCAATATATATAGCTATGTCACCTTGTTATCTCAATATAGGAAAGCTTAAGGAAGCATAGCTGAATTCATAATAAGCTAATTACAGCTGGTGGAGATAAGTGATATATGGCTTTCTCAAACCAGCTCTTCTTCCTCTTCTTTCTCCTCCTCTCCGTTGCGTCCATCGCCCACGGTGCCGATTTAATCGCCAAAGAATGTGGAAACACCTCCGCAAACAATGGCGCGTTGCAAGGCAATGTCAACAGTGTCATTCTCGACCTGGTGACAAGAACTGCTGATATTGGCTTCGCCAACTGCACCTTCGGTTCCGGCAACGACACCGTCTACGGCACCGCGGAGTGCCGAGGAGACATAAACGGCCAAGATTGCTCTGCATGCATCATCGCTGCCGGACAAGAGATACGAACATCATGCGCGAATACGACTGAATCACGCATTTGGTACCAACAGTGCTCTCTTCGCTACAGCACCACCAACTTCATCGGGCAGATGGATACGAACGTGCTCGGTGTGTGGACATCGACGGATAAGATGGAGGATCCGCAGACGTTCAAGAAGGTATTGAAAGAGCTATTTATTGGGGTAGGATTGGCGGCATCAAGTGGAGACAGCAGGAAGTTTGGGTGGGGGGAGATTGAGAGCAATGATCTCAAAAACAACGACACAATTACCATCCATGGAATGGCACATTGCACGTCAGATCTCCAAGGACCGGAGTGCCTCAAAGGTTTGGATGCGGCGTACGGTGTTTTAGAGTCTTCTTGTGGAGACCTGAGAGGATGCTATGTTATATTTAAGAGTTATGCCATTAGATATCAGGATTCGCCGTTTCTCTTCCTAAAGGCTGCACCGACTCCGGCTGTCACTACTCGCAATATTACATTTGCCAATATTTAGCTGCTGGTTTCTATCGTAACTTTGCCCACATGCACGAATAAATACTGTTTTAGTCATCCCATGTGATTTTATGACTAAAAAATTATGTATTTCTGATGTGAATGATTAATAAAGTGAGTTGATTACCTTTTTTTAAAGATTGATTTTAGTCCTTATAATCTTATGTTGATTGACCATATTCTTTACATATGTTGTGAATTAGCCAGGCAGCCTAGGCTTTCTCCAGTTGTCAATGATGAGTGAATTGTTGATCTATCTTATTTACATATATATATATATATATATATATATATAGATATCACACACACATTAATAAGGTGGGCATGCAATCAAATTTAATATATACATACAGTTTTTATGCATCAAATTTAACTTGACTCGATATATATTTTTTTTATTTAAAATCATGGATATGCAAGCTATACATTTATGCGTGCGTGGAAAGTTGATTTAAGACCAATCATATATGAATAATAGATTTCCCTAATAAATGTGGTGATCATCACAGTCATATCGCCTATTGTCGGTATAATGGGTGAAGTACAATAAATAAGGAGAGAATAAAAGTTTTTAAGATTTCTCATTGAATATTTTAGTTGTTTAACTTTTGGAATACTTTTTTATTATTTTGAGTTGTATTTTAAATATAGTGTCATTTTTATACATTAGAAAAGCATTAGCAAGAATTTTGAAGAGATTCAAGAGACTTATAGATGAAGACATGCAGTCGAGAATGCCTATATACCGACGGGAGACTAAAAGACTCATTACTAAAAGATTAAAGGACTTGACCAAGTACACCCCCTAAAATAGGGCCAAAAGCCGATTGAATGTAGACCGCTCAAACCCATGATAAAGATTAGTTAGGCCAAGAGATGGCGTCAACTAACTCAAGTCAAGCCGAAGAGAAACCCACGGGAAAGAGCTCACGGTGAGGGGGCTGATCAGAATCAGAATCAACCATGATGTACTCCAAGACACCACAAAAGACACTTCTGTTAAAGGGTGAGCTATCTATCAAATTATTGTGATTCATTTCTATCTGACAACCTAGTCTCCTCATGGCGATAGGAGTTCCTCGCCTAGGGATCAATAGTCAACAATCAGTAGTAGAGCAGCCGACCGACATATTGAATCAAACCGGTCGAGCTAAGTCCATCTGAAACGAAAACCATCAAAAGCTGGCTGACAACTCCAACTTAGCACAGTTGGATGACCGGTCCTTGTCGAACCAAGGCCGGCTAATCTCAAGTCGACTGAATAGTAGTTTTTTCGAGTCAAAGGCGTACAATTATAAAATACCTAACATACCTTATATTGCTCATGACCTCCTCGCTGTTGGGAACTCAGGGACCGTTGGTCAAAATTGCTGAATAGGTTTTGTCGGTGTGGCCATCTGCATTCGAGCGCGGTCACGCCACTGTAGCATTCATCACAAATGGAGGCCCAGCGTGGTCAAGACTAACACCCCGAGTAATTGTGTCGGACACTCGGTTTGGTGGGCATCGCCACGACACCTTTAGGCATGGTCAAGTCGATCGATGAACTTGAGCACCTCTTTAAAGTTGGGTCTGGCCACACCCCAAATGCAAAGTAATTATGCCAAAAACTCTATTTGGCCGGTGTGGTCAGACCGAAAGCAATTTATTTGAGCTCTTTGGAGAGGTTTTGGTGTGGCCACAACCAGTTTAGGCATGGTCATACCACATAAAATTTAAGCCTCCTAACATGCTTGCTAAGGGAGTTATGAGCCTCAAGAGGCCTCTCGAGGATCAGATATCAGCAAATATGATTTTGAGACCTTCATAAAGGTCATGAGCGCATCTTAAGAGAGCTCGAGAGGACTAACTATCTATGTTTGAAATCTATTTATTTGGACTTTAGGCTTCAGGTACAAACACAGCGTGGGGTAACTTCATTGATGATCTGCATCTTGTATCAGCCAGATATAGCCCTCAGCCACATGAACAAACATCAATGCAGAGGATGTCAGAGGCAATGCTGGTTTGAGAAAAATCGATTAGGGACGCAACTATGATGGTTTAGACCCCGATTATAGTGATGTGTCACTCTATGAGGATGTCTCGTATGTGTCGCAAAAAAAATGGGTTCCAATAGCGACCGAGTTTCAATATATATCCCAAAAGAAAAGAAACACAACATGCGAGCTCTACCATTATGTAACCTAGTACAAATCTTATAATTAAGGAAAGACCTACAAGTTCTTCTCATTCTCTATTTTCAAGTGGGTATCATCTTTCATGGTACGGATTCTCCAGGCTTTATAAGATATCACTCAACAGTAGTCCGTCCTCTTTTAACCTAATTTCATTAGCCCTAACCTAGTTCTATGAATTACATTTAAAAATAAAAGACCTAACTAAGTTTCTACAAGAAAAATTAGTATACAACATACCACACAAGCAACATGTATAGCAAAAACATATGGACTTCGCACTCTCAGACACCAAACCTCATGTCATATTAGCAAAAAAAATTATTTTAAAATTTAATTTTATTTATGCTCTTACCCTCACTCAACATGATCTTCTATAGAAAATAATAAGTAGGCTAAAAATATCATCCTAACGTCTATTCTAAGCAAACATTAATCAATCTAGCGCCCATCTACAACAGCAAAACAACAAAACAAATGAAGCCAAGACAAACACAATAACAACATAACACACACAATTATCACCCAAATCTAAATCTTGATTAGTAGATTAACAAAATTTCTAAAGTGTGTGGTTAATATGGTATGATGAGTCTAATATCCTATTGTTTTAGTTTAATTTTTTCAATAATTAATATTTATTTTTTAAAAAGTTGGATGGTTTGAATTTAAATGACTAGTATTTTGTGCTTGAGTTTTTAAGTTTTAATTTTAATTTGTGTTCAAGTTTGAAATTAAGTTACAATGAGTGTTATGAAGAATGCCTTATCATAAATGATGTCCTACTATTTCTAGCTTCCTAGTCCTAGTAGTGTAGACACCCCATTAGAGAATTGTGGCACACTACCCTAGATAGCTTAGGTGAGTTAATTTGACATGTTGAATGTTTTAGAAAGATTAAGTTTAATTAAATCGATCATTGATT
This sequence comes from Phalaenopsis equestris, assembly GCF_001263595.1. Lineage (NCBI taxonomy): Eukaryota > Viridiplantae > Streptophyta > Magnoliopsida > Asparagales > Orchidaceae > Phalaenopsis > Phalaenopsis equestris. Next base: position 478,976 of record NW_018164928.1, read on the forward strand.
TGAGTTTGGTTAAGTTGATTTAATTTGATATAAGTTTTAATATTTGGAGGAGATTTGACTTAAGCCTGTTTGGGCATAAGTTTACATTTAATTGAGCTTAGATTTAATTTATATAAAAAATTGACTTACTCTTAGCTTGAATTATTGCATGATTTTTATAGGGTTAAGTTTATCATGTTTAATGTTGAGCATAATTTAAATTTATTATAGATGAATGTCTAGTGTAGATTAAATTGATTTAAGCATAATTTTGATTCAATCTCAATTTAAATTTAATTTAATTTAATATAAATTCAATTTTAATATTCAATTTTAATCTCAAATTTGGTTTGAATTCATTTTAATTCAATTTTTGAATTAAATTTGATTAATTTTAAATTAAATTGGGTTTAGATTAAGTTTGATTAGATTTTAGGTTAAGTTTTAGTTTAGCTCTCAGATTAAATTTAATTTTTGGTTTTAAATTTGTGAACTTAGGTTTTAATTTTAACCAGGCAACCCTATTGATCCTCTTATTCATTAAACAAAACCATCCTCAAGCAATATTTGAGCTCCACAAGCTCTAAATTAAGTGGTTTGACCACTAAAGTTCTAACTACATAGAATGATCTAAGGCCTAGTGGTGTTTGCATGGGGCTATAGGGCATGGATTGAATCATCCAGATCAAAACTAGTTAGCCAAGCTAGGACTACCCAATTATATACATATACTAGGAAGGAGAGAACTAATCCTAAGAAAGAGAGACTTTTTATAGGATGTAGTTGACTAAAAGTATGATCAATATTGGAAAGAGAGAAAGGGATGTCGATAACATGATCTACATCATTCTATGGTCATCCCTTCGATCAAGTGGTACTTTTTTTTTACTAAGATAATTAGAAATCAAAACCTTAAGATAAGAATATACTAGAGTACTTATGGTCCACATAGGATCACCAAAGCATGACTTGGTCAAATATGGTTGATCAAGTCTCTTTGACTCAAAGAAAAGTCCAAGAGAGGGTTTAGGATCACTAAAATGGATCTTAGAGATTTAAATCTAATCTGAGCTCACCTGATCCAAGGGTCCATTAAGGTGAACAAAGTTTCTCCGTCTGCTTAAGTGTGTTATTATATATCTCAATTAACTTCCATAGTTTCACCATGATCTTATTATTGACTCTCGAACTTCGTATAAATGGACATAAAGAGGTCGACTTCACTTAAACATAAATGAAGGGGAGTTTAATTCGGCTTAGCCATCCACAAAAGTCAGTAAGAAACCATCCAGAGAGTCTTAGATGTAAAAAAGGGTCCGAAGAGCTAAGTTCAAAAGCTAAAGAGATATATCTAGCCTTATTAAAAATAACATCAAACATACACTACTCATTGATTATTGACCAAAACCTAGCTAGTTCATCGCACATGCAAACAATATCAATCAACATATGATCATAAAAATCAAAGAATCAATCTAAACTCTTTATTAATTCTTCAGATCTGAAATACAAAACTTTGTAGTCATATAACCACTTTATTCATACATGCGAGCAAAGTTGTTTTAGAAACCACTAAGGAGTAATCAAACCCTAATGCAGTTGTTAAATATTGCCAAAAATAATATTGCGAGTATTGATGTCAGCATAATTAGGCGCCGCATTCAGGAACAGAAACGGCGAAACCTCATATCTAATCGCGCAACTCTTAAGTATAATATAAGATCCATCCCTTTCTTCTTTTATACTGTTCATGGCAGCACCCAAACAGCTGAAGCATGGCGATTCCTCGAGGTCCCACGTGCACTGCGCCATTCCGTACACAGCACTCGCCTCCGTGATTGTGAGATTATGAATCTCAATCTGCCCCCACCCAAACTTCCTGCTTTCTCCTGCCGCCGCCGTCGCCGTCGCCGTCGCCAGCACATAAAAAAGCTCCTCCAATGCCTTCCTGAACGCCTTCTGATCCGTCGTCCTGCCAATCGATCGCCACGTGCCGATCAAGTTCGTGTCCGCCTGTCCGATGAAATTGGTGGTGCTGTAGCGAAAGGAGCACTGTTGGTACCAAATGCGTGCTTCGATCGTATTCGTGCATGATTTTCGTATCTCTTGTCCGGCATTGATGATGCATGCGGAGCAGTCTTGGCCGGTGATGTCTCCTCGACACTCCGCGGTGCCGTAGACGGTGTCGTTGCCGGAGCCGTAGGTGGAGTAAGCGAAGCCAGTGGTGGTAGTGTTTGTAACCAGGTCGAGAATGACGGTGTTGATGTTGGCTTGCAGGGCGTCATTGTTGGTGAAGTTTGATCCGCATTCTTTCTCAATCAGATCGTCGCCGTGGCTGATTGAAGAAATTGAGAGGAGGAGAACGAAGAGGAAGGGGAGAAGGTATGAGAAAGCCATGATCTTTAGCTATCTTTACCAGCTAGATTGTTAATTAAGATTTCATGATTAGCAGACTTTATAAAGACAACAAATTGGTCTACGTGGAAGTGGACCAATTCTAATTTTTAAAGAACCGGATTTTAATACTCTTTAATTTAATAGGATTATTAGAAAAAAAACTATTTAAATTAATAGAGAAGAATATATCATATCTTTAAATTTTTTGTTTAGATTATTATCTAAAATATTCAAAATAAAGTGTTTTAAATTAAAAAATTATCTATTGAATTGATAAAAATACATATGGATTATGCCGAGGGTTAGTTTGGGGGATCTCTCATATTTGCTTATGTTCTTTCTGATATTTGTGATTGGATTTGGTAATTTCTTTGGAGAGTTGTGTGCTCAAACGGCCGTGGTTTTCCCTTTGCTCTAGTCTGGACTGGTGGCTCTATGTTGCGGGGCTCTCTCGTCGGTTTCTTGCACTTTGATCACTTACATTCTCTTTTATTTCTCTGGTGTTTTCTCTGTTTCTGAGCTGCTGGTATGAAATCCTCTTGGAACTGCTTTTTCAAGCCTTTCCCAGTCTTTTGGATGTCTTTTCTTAGGCTCGAAAACTACTTTACTTAATTTCTCCTTTATACATGTTCACATAGGTATACTACACTATTTGGGTATGCATTTTGATTGGATACATGTAATTTTGAGCTACTATATCTATCATTTATTTTTTTGTTTCCTTTTTTTGGGTGAAGTTGTAATGTGGAAGGAAGAACCCCTATGAACTGTTGTAATCGCTGTAATTTTTTTCTTTTTTTGTTGCGGGAATCTTCTTTCTTCCAAATTTATAACCACCTTTTTTTTCTATTAACGCGTAAGAAGTCATGAGTTGCTCTTTTTCCCTATATATATATATATATATATATATATTTATATATATCTCTCTCGTTTTGTTCAAAATAAATGGCCTTTTCTACTATTTGTTATTTCACGAGTAGGTCAAAAAATTAATATAATATAATTAGTCTTCTAGTTGGACTAATTATCTCAATTGATCACATGATATTTGACATGTACAAATAAAATCGCATGTACCATGCTTACAATCAACTCTATAGATTTGGAATATTTCGTCTTCGGTTGCTCAAATACACTAAGCTAAGAGCTTGTTCAGCCTAAAATTCAAATCTCATGCATTAGGATGAAAACAACAAAACAAAAATGCCAAATGGAGGCAGACATAATATTCAATTAGTTCCAACATATTCAATTATATAGGTAATTACAACTAAAAAGATTAAAGGTTCTATTAAATTTTCAAAAAGGTGGGCATAAAAGAGCTAGAGCCAGCTAAAATAACAAATTTCGAATTGACCAATTCTACTTTGAAAGATTTACAAACATAAAACTCAATTCATATGTATTTACATATTTAATATGTGAACTTTGCCTTTTGCATGTATGTCACTTTACCTATACCTAAGAAGGTTTTTTTTGAAATTTTAAAAGTTAAAATGGTGATATCTTTTATGTGATATATAAGATTTGGGTATTATAAGTATAAAAAATAAAGTTTAGATTATAGAAATGTAAATACATTGGAATTGGGTTATCAGCGTGTAAATGCCCGTTCTATTTCAAAAGTACTAAAATAGCCCTCGACTATTATCGTTTTAGTCTCAAACTATATAGAAGTGTAGTGCTTGACTATTTTAAAAATGAGTTCTAATAGTTCTCCGTGAGGATTATTTCAGCGCCAATTTACAGAGTATGGAGATTATTTTAGGAGTTTTATAAACCCTGAGACTAAAATAACCCCATATATATATATGTATATATATATATATATATATATATGTATATATATATATATATTATATATGAGGGGGTGCATATTGCATTAAAAGAGAGAGCACAAAAATGAGCAGCAGTGTTGTTAGATCTACATATATAATAAAAAAGATCATATTTGAACTCAGTAATTAAGAAAGCCCAAGTCAAACCCATGAGAAGGTTCATGTTGTCAGGTCTTCGTATCCAACGTGCTACGGAGAAGGTCAATAGTGTTTTTGTTGTCCCCCTCCACAATGATCCCACGTGGCTCATACATCCAAGGTTGAGTAAAGAAGCAAGGAACAACATCACATGGAGTTCGATACATGTACTATCCCACTTAGCAACTTTCGATTAGCAGCCACCATGCAATTTCCGTTCTCGTCTTGAATGATGACACCCACACTAGCAATGCCGGAAGGCAAGAGGGCCCCATCAACATTTGCTTTCTCATGCTTTGTAAGGAATAGGCAATGATATATAAAGATCAATCTTATGTTTCTTTCCTTGGAGAATATGACACTTTTTGCATGGTGGCACCAACAAAAATGCTACATCCCCTTTAAAACTAGATAAACGATACCTAGCCTCAATCATGGCTATATTTTCTCTTGATTGAAATGCACTAGAGCACCAGCAGCGTGTACATCTAAATGAATAAAATCTCGTAGAAATAGTTGTATAAGTGAAGTCTAGATCCCATAAAAAAAGAAAATCATCCTTCATCATGAAATCAATATTAAATATAGTTAAGGTGCCGTTTAAATCAAGATTTATCTTAATAAAATCCTTCCAAGATGTTATTGGAGCTCATTAGCTTAACATGCATGGTATGTAAAATGGCAACTCCTCTACTGACTTCAATGCAATGTTTTAAAACATAATCCTTATGGTGACTCATTAATTGACATTGATAATTCGCACCGCTTTCAATTGACATTTTGACAACAACCTAGGCTATAATATTGAACTGATGTAAGGAAGAATTCGATTCTTTGGGCAAAAGTAAGGAATCCACTTCACTACTTTAATAGTACTTGGAATCATATTTTTCGGAAAGCAAACAAATCTGATGATTTTTTTATCAGAGCTAGTTGTCACGGACAAAAAGTCTCATATGGGCTAGGTATAGGGCCGAAAACAGTATTTAAGTATTGGGCTGCCCACCACCCCTAAAAGCTCTTTTGAGATGTGACAAGTGGTATCAGAGCAGATTACTGTCTGCCAGGTGTGTGGACTCTCCATGGTCCAGTAGGACCATCGGTGGAGCCGCTCAGTGACGAGGGCGTCACGTGATTGGATGGTGGAGAATGTCACGGACGAAAAGTCTCACATCGATTAGGTGTAAGGCCGAAAAGCAGTATTTAAGTCATGGGCTGCTCATCACCTCTAAGAGCTCTTCTGGGAGGTGACATAATGCTATTAAGGGAGTCATTCAAGTTGGCATGAAAACTAATGAAAGCTTCCATTTACTTATTCATGGCAATAAAGTATTTTTAATTTACATTAAAATTGAAAACCTGTAATTTTTACAGTTTCTTTTTTGAATGGTTATATATATATATATATATATATATATATATATATATAATATATATATATAATTTCTTTTATGACCGCTGCTTAAAAAAAAATTGACAGCCCTTATTTAAAGAAGCTTTAAAAAAAAAAGGTTCTAAACATATTAAAAAACTCATAAAAATAGTTAAAATCGTTGCTAAAAGTCTTTGCAGCGCTAGTAATTACAACGATTTAAAATCTACTACGACGAACTTACAAGGGATTTTTACTGTTGTTGATGCCCATATAATGTGCTGTGAAAACTCTTCTTTTTTAGTGGATTTTGAGTGCGTTGTACCTCTCTGTGGAGGAACCTCCTTCACAGGTTTTGTATCTTTTGGTGAGTTATATTTTGGGTGTAGAGGGTACCTCCAATTAATCTAGAACTAATGAAATCAACAAGTCTCAAACATACCTCTCAATTCTTATCTATTTACATATGTCACACTTAAACTTCAATTTTCACATATATGCCACCCTACCAATGCATCAAAAGGTGTATTTAATAGCATTACTTTTGAATTGATGTGAAAGATTTGAATGTATAAATGTAAAAAAGCAAATTTTCAGTTTTAGATGTGTAAATACATAGGAATTGTGTGGTATGTATGTAAATGACCCTATAAAAAAAATGTTCCAACCAACCTACCAAATGTGTATAGAAAAAGCAAATGTAAGTGCTATAAACAGTAAGGCAATTCACGATCTTTTACATATTTTATCAGCACATATCACTGACTATCATAGACACTAATACTGATTTATTGCCTGATTTACAAAATCCAGCAAACCATTAAAGCTCAAGTTCCATGGATTCATAAAATTTCAGATTTAAAGCCCGAATTTTGCCTTCGATTTATGTTAAATCCGGATTTTATAAATACAGCAAGGGAGCGGATTTGATCAATTTGAATTTACTAAATCTTACTAAGGTTAAATCATTCCTACAGCCAAACACCCCTAAAGATCCAACTATCATTAGTGAAATGGATCCGTTAAATTTGGGTGATGGTAGTTGTGTGTGTTATGTTGGCGTTGTGTTTGTCATGATTTTGTTTGTATTGTTGGTTTGTAATTGTAGATGGACACTGGGTCGATTGATGCTTGTGTAGACTGGATTTATGGTGATATTTTGCTCGACATTTATTTTCTATAAGAGATCATGCTAACTGAAAAAGGAAAAACATGAATAAAATTAAATTTTAAACTAAAATTTTTTGAAGGTACTAGCTATTGCATATGCCCTATAAGCACAACCTAATGGAACATGGAGTTTGGTGTCTGAGGGTGCTAAGTTTTTGACATACATGTTGCTAGTGTGGTATGCTTTATATTAATCTTTATCTTGTGGAAATTTAGTTAGGCTTCTTATTTTCAAATGTAATTCATAGAACTAGGTTAAAGCTTATGTGATCAGAATGGGCGAGGATGAATCATTACTGAGTGATATCTTACAAATCATGGAGGACCCGTACTATGAAGGATGAACCCGATTGAACATGGAGGATGAGAATAACCAATAGGCCATTTTTTTAATTATAAGATTTGTAATGGGTTGTATATGGGCAGAGCTAGCATTCCTTTTTTCTTATCTTTCAGGATGTATAAGGGAACTTAGCCACTCCGACTTATTTTGGTATATATTGTAAGCTTTGTTGGGCTTCTTTACTTTGATTGGGTAAAGAAATACATATCTTTCCTTAAGTTTCGTTTTATGTGGTGTGCCTAGGACTAGCCTTGTTTATTATTTCTACCCAGCTTAACAAAAGGAACAAAATTTTAAAATACAACTCAAAATAAAAATAAAATCATAATCCAAAACTTCAACAAGTAAAATCAATTAAAAATTTTGGTTCTCTCCTTACTCTTTGCACGTCACCCATTATGCAGAAAAGGAGAGATATATCTCGCGGTAATCACCACACTTATCAAGGAAACCTATCATTCGTATATGATTGGCCTTAGATCAATGTCTTTCCACACATGCATGTATGTATAGCATGTGTTTCTACGGTCTTCAATAATAATAAAATTTTTTTATCGAGTAAAACCAATTAAATCTAAAGCATAAATATTTGCATTAGCTAGGTGATATACCAAAATATATAGTGTTTTTAGACACATTTTTGTACCTATTTTTGAGATATTGCGCTTTAATAGAAGTTATTTGTGTGATTTTCTTTCAGGTACAAGTAAAAAAGTTGAAAAATGCTAAAAAGAGTAAAAAAAGATCAAATTTGGAGCAAAAATGTGAAATTTGTTCAAAAGTATTTTGGTGTCTAAGTGTTTTGGTGCCTAAGAGAAGACTGCTTAAGCGCTAGAGAAAGTTATTTGACGGTTTTCTTCATTTGACTGAATTTTGAAGAGGCATTTGGGGCACCTATTGGCTAAAGAGGGTGTCTTTGACCACTAGGAACAAAATTATTAGTAAAAGACATGTGAAAGGAGGCATCCTTTGGAGAATACATCGAATTTGGACACATTTTAAAGAGTTTCCGGACACATTTTATTTGGACACATTTTAAAGAGTTTCCAAGGCACCTCTTAGGAAATTTATAAAGGAAGGAAGTTGAGACATTTGAGAAGGGTTCTTAAAGAGGGAGAGAGTGCCAAGTCCTGAGAAGATCGTGGAGAATCTTGTGGAGAGATTCAGGTGTGGAGAGATTCAGGCACCACATAAAATTTACTTTATCCTTTATGTTTTAGTTTTATTTTGAGAGTTGAGAGTGTTGTAAAAGAGAAGAGATTCAAAGTAACTTCAAGAGTTTGGTAGAGGATTTGAGGTAAGTTTTTATCTTTATTTTTAAACTACTTTTAGTTTTAATTGAGATTTCTTGTTGGTTTGACAATGATTTCTACTTTTAAACTAAAGTGTGGTTTTGTTTATTCCATGGATTATGAGTAGTTTTATTTATCTTTCTCCTTAAAATGATAAGTAATTAATGTGTTGGATGGAAGTTGTGGAGAGTATTAATCTTTAATGTTAGAAGAAGTTGTGATGATTTAATTCCATGCACTTCATTTACTTCTTGATCTGACCCATCTCTCCTATTTGGCACAACACAATTTTCATACTTCTACAAAAGAATTTTTATACTTATTATTGATTCATAAAAAGAAGAAAAATATTTTCATATTCAGTATTTTCATAATCTGTGTTTCATGAAAAGGTGAAAGATATCTTTTACATAAACTATTTTCTTTTACATAAACTAAAGTTATTTAGAAGTTGTTATTGTTTTGTCAAAATATCAAAAATATCAAAAAGATTTGAATTTTAATTACTGCCAAATTATCTATAGTTTAAGTATATGTCTTTTTGGAATAGAAAGTTTGTTGTTCAATAGTGCATATTGCATGTTTTTCCCGTGGGTTCGATATTCGGGGCTTAATCAAAAAGTTCTATATTACTTGATAACGATACGTATACTTACTTAGTATCTCAATATATATATAAATTGAAAAATTAAATTCTTATTTTCTTCAGGATCAAGTTTTTGGTGTTGTTGCAAAATAAAGAAATATAAGTGAAAAATATAATTAAAAACATTGTTATACTATTGCATATAAATAGTCGGGATCACTAGGTGCAGTAGTGCCTCGAGCGCTCGATCTCCTTGATCCAATTGTAAACAGTACATATTTCTAAGAAGCTGATAGTCTACTGACTTCTTGCATGGATGTGACTTAAACTCATGTTTTTGAAGTGAATGTGAGTTATCTTATAGCTCTAGCTTGCTAGGTGGGGTGAAGTTGAACTTCTCTTCTTTGTGGGAGTGAAGTCCATTAGTCCTATTTTTGTCTCATATATAGATTTGTTTTGAGCATTCTACTCATATCGGTAGATTTCATTTTATTTTTTGGTATTAAGCTGCTATGTCGACTTTGTCATAGGATAAGTCGTCTCCTATATTTATGGTTGACCCGTTTCCCTAAGTTTCTACATTGGCTTCCGGCATGAACTTTTCTAGTTTAAGTCAATCCTTCTTTAAAAGCCAAAAACCAATCTTGAAATCAATATTTCCATACGCATCACAAAGATTTGTACTTATAATTCTAAGAAATAAATCGTAAAGTTGTAATGATTCAGTAAAATCATCATCCCTCAAAAAGTTAGCGCAGTAAGAAGAGAACACAACCCAAGCAAATGAGCAAATTTTCCTTCATTAAATACATTCATTGGCTATTCAACAAATAAGTAATGTATTGATCATTTTAGACATAGGAACTTAACAAATCAATAGTGGCTAACTAACCCAAAGCACAAACAATCAAGCAATGTCAATCTGAATAACTTGCAATGATTAAAATCATGTCTCCAGGCACAAACACATCATTAATAACCATAAACATCAATTCGATCACTTGATTACTTCAGATCATAAAAACAGTGCTTTTCAGTCGTAAAATCGCATATGGGATTCATGCTAGTGTGTGGCAGAGTAGGAAGTACAGAGTTAAATGTTGCTGAAAGTAACATTGCCAGTGTCGATGGCAGGATTAGGTGCTGCATTTAGGAAGAGAAACGGATAAACCTCATATCTGACTGCACAACTCTTAAGCATAATATAATATCCATCCCATTCTTCATTCACATTACTCAACGCAGCACCCAAACACGCGGAGCATGGCGATTCCTCCAGGTCCCATGTGCAGTGTGCCATTCCATAAACGGTAATAATTGCCCCCTCATTTGTGACTTTACCATGCCTCTCAATCTTCCCCCACGCAAACTTCCTCCTTTCTCCACTTGATGCTGCAGCCACCGTCAGCACTGAAAACATCTCTTTTAATGTTTTATTGAAAGCCTGCGGATCCTTCGGCGCACTCGTAGAGCGCAACATACTGAGCAGGGCCGTGTCCGGCTGCCCCATGAAGTTGGTGGTGCTGTAGCGAAGAGAGCACTGATGGTACCAAATGCGCGATTCAGTCGTGTTCGCGCATGATGTTTGTATCTCTTGCCCGGCGGCCACGATGCATGCGGAGCAGACTTGGCCGTTTACGTCTCCTCGGCACTCCGCCGTGCCGTAGACGGCGTCGTTTTTGTACCCGTAGGTAGAGTTGGCGAAGCCATTGGCTGTAGTCTTTGTCACAAGATCGAGAATGATGCTGTTGATGTTGGCTTGCAAGGCGCTGTTGTTGGCGGCAGGGGTGCTTCCACATTTTTTGGAGATTAAATCGGCGCCGTGGGTGTTGGAAGCGACGGAGAGGAGCAGAAGGAAGAGGAAGAAGAGCTGGTTAGAGAAAGCCATGTATCACTTATCTCCACCGGATATAATTAGCTTATTTTGTGTTCAGTTCAGGTTTTTTAAGCTTCTTATTGCAGAAATAACAGAGTGACATTGCTATATATATAGATATAACAATGCCCGCAGTGCTGCTGCCATATGGTAGACTGGGAATTAAGAGATTTACAGGCAAGAACGCGTTTTCCTCGTTACCAAATTAATAAATAGGGACGGCATGCAATCAGCCCCTTTAGATTTGGAATTATTTGTATCTGGGGCATTTACATAAATGCCACATAATTCTTAAATATTTACACATCGTAAGATAGGATGAACCCATATCTTTTTTGAGAGGGGCAAGCTTTTCCTTTAGACCCAACGTCGAAAGAGCGAGGACAATAAAAGACAAAATAATATTTCAGGAAGAACAAAACTGATATTTCATACGTGCTAAATGACTAAATTATCTTAAAAATTTGAATTGAGGTGAGCCAGATCCACACCTGAATTATCTAACACCTAAATATTCATATTTACATGACTACCTAATGTCACATTAAAATATAATTAATATAATTGTCTTTTTAAAATGAATGTGACATTAATTTATTATAAGTGTTAATATCAAACTTCACATGTTAGATATGCAAAGCCCGCCAAACGGAGGCCACATAATATTTAAATAATTATTTAAATAAATCCATGGAATTTAACTATAGGTGTATACTGCCAACATAGATTAAATAATCTATTTCAAATTTACCCTTTTGATTTTATTTGTAAAATAAAATGCAGCAGTTAAGACTATTTAAACTGAGCGATTCTGTCATTTGAATTGTCTTAACAAAAGACGAGATAATTAATTAACATAAAAAAATAAATTGCTCTATTTATTATTATTAGACAAATAATAAATTAGATGCAAAATAATAAAAAATTAAAATATATAACAATAAAGTAAATAATTTTTAAATTATTTTGTGTCAATATTCTATTTTAATAATTGAATTCTAATATATGTTAAGATTCAGCCTTGAAATTCAAGCTAGCAAGCTACTAATTCAAGGTTCATTCATAATTAATTTTTCAAGATAGTGAATGCTTGACTCAATTCTTATTTATATTTAGGTATTATATATATATATATATATATGAGTTTATGGGTTAGGTTTGTATATATATAAGAATTGAGTGTTATGCATGAAATCTTCATAAAAATTGAGGCTTGGGTGTTAGCTATGTATATACATAAGTATTGAGTGGTATGTTTTTACTTATTGGTAGAATTCAAGTTAGTTCGTTGAAGTAAAGCAATATATGCATCGGGTCTTGTTCAAATTGATAGTGATATAGAAGCGGATGTTATTACTAGAATTCACGTTGGATGGTTGAAGTGGAGGAATGCACTGATGAGGTTTATTGTTCAAAATGATGGTGATATAGATGGGGATGTTCTTAGTAGAATTAAAGTTTCTTGGTTGAATAATAGGAATGCATCGATCAGATCATATATTTGAAGTGATGGTGATATAGATAGAGATGTTATTAGTAGAGTGCTAGTTATAATGAGTGATATGAAGAATGACTCACCATAAATGATGTTCTACTATTTCTAGCTTCCTAGTCCTAGTAGTGTAGGCACCGCATCAAAGAAGCGTGGCACATCGCCCTAGATAGCTTAGGTGAGTTAATTTGACATGTTGAATGTTTTAGATAGATTAAGTTTAATTAAATCGATCTTTGATTTAGGTTAGGTTAAGTTGATTTAATTTAATTTAATTTAAGTTTTAATAGTTTTACTTTAGGTTTGGAGTATATTTGACTTGAGTCTGTTTGGGCATAAGTTTAAATTTAGTTGAATTTAGGTTTAATTTAGATAAGAATTTGACTTACTCTTAGCTTGAATTACTGTATAGTTTTTATTAGGTTAAGTTTATCTTGTTTACTGTTGAGCATAATTTAAATTTATTATAGATTAATGTCTAGTGTAGATTAAATTGATTTAAACACAATTTTGATTCAATCTCAATTTAAATTTAAATTAATATAAATTCAATTTTAATCTCAAATTTGGTTTGAATTCATTTTAATTCAATTTAGAATTAAATTTGATTAATTTTAAATTAAATTGGATTTAGGTTAAGTTTGATTATAATTTATTTGATTAGATTTTAGGTTATAGTGCGACTCTTACTATAATAACAAAGTTTAAAATCTAAGTTATCAATCTCGTTAGTTTTTTCTCCAACCATTCGCTCCTTGAATAAATAAGATATTAATCTTTCTATGAATCATAATATTCCAAACTCTATTAATTTATCATTGAGATACCTATATTTCAAGATCCTATCATAATATTTGTTTTATTAGTTTCACGAACTAATTTCTTTATCTGCATCTGTCTGAAATGTGGTAACGCTTGCTTATTTGATACTAAACCCGGTCGCCAGTGTAGCAGCACTTGCACTTTTCACTATATTTAGGGCATACAGTGCATCCCTTCCAGAGAACACCCTAGCACTTACACAATGATCCAAATGATTAATGTCATGATTTTTTCTACTAGTTTTACGCTGGCTATTGACTTACTAACACAACCCTTCACTTTTCACATCTAGGCTTGGAACCGACAATGATAATGTTATGGGTCTATTATGTACAAGATGGGAAAAAAAATTATAAATTTAAGTGCTCTTAATGTTGTAAGTAGGGTTGTTAGTAGTCAAGTCAACTATTGAGCCAGCTCAGCTTGACTCAATAAATGGCTAATGAGTTAGGCTCAAGGAACTAATAAACCAAACTCAGGCCAGCGCCGACTCAACTCATTACCTCATGAGCCGGCTCATTTAAAAAATATTAATATAAAATATACTCAAAATATATGACAAGACTTCATCTTTATATCAAAAATAATAATTTATATTAAATGACTTCTTATTATTTACCTCCCAATTATTCATTTTATTGGTCAACTCATTACAACAATAGCTTAAATTAATATTACTTTCTTTCATAATAAACAGGCCATCTCGTGTAAGCTCAAACCCGTAGACTTAAGCTCAAGCGCAAACTCGATTACTTAATCAAGTTCAAACCCAAGCAAAGAGTGACTCAAGCTCGACTGGACTCATTTACAGCGCTATTATAGTATATACATTCAATAATGATGTTAATACCCTTGTGAATTATAATGATACATGAGCAGTCTTGAAAACAAATTGAGTTAATGGACTACTTATTTAAAAGCGCATTAACATTCAGATGTGTTTGCATCAAATAATTATGGTTTTAGCTCATAAAAGTAATAGTGATAGTAATTATATGACAATAAGTTTTGCTCTAAGTTTTGACGTCGCTTGCAGGGGAATTTACATACGCACCAGCTAATTTTTATGTATTTACAAAAGCTAACACCTAAACTTTATTTTTTGCATTTATACCACAACCCAAATATTTCCCATCGCATAAAAAACACCACTAATTGACTTCAAGATAATGAAATACACCATGTCATGCAGTAGATAAAATGGTATACATGTAAAAATCTGAAGTGTTTGATATGTGAATACATATGAATTGGTAAATATTCTTAAAATTTAACAAAATGTGGTCATAAAAAAAAACCTCTAAATTTAAGAAAAATAAATAAATACCTATTACAGCTTCCAAAAAATTTACTTTTTCCCCAAAACAACTTGCAAATCTTCCCCAAAACAACTCTCTTGCTTTATTTTATGATTGAGGTAGCTGCAACTTATTAATAAGCTACTGATAAGCAGGTGATCCACATAAACTGTTGATCAACAGCTGATCCGGATAATCTGATTGGTTGTTTGGTTTGTGCTATTGAAAAACAGCTAATTTGCAATTATTTCTGGATAAATGATCAATCTGCCCCTGTGCTGTAATGATGTTTGTAACAAAACTGTCATAGCACACATGAGACCATAAAAACTAACGCTGCAACCTTTCTTGCAACATAACCATTCCTAATAAGACCTCCATTGCAACCTCACCTGCATTAAGATCTTATTATTCAAAACATGTCACAATTTCCCTAACATCATAGTCATCTCTAACAAAACTTACAGTATCAACAAGACTTGCATCACAGACTTATTTTGATGCAATCATCTCCCCCAAGACCTTCCCTACAATCAACCACCACAAAGCTTATGTAAGAAAATTAACTGTATCAAGGCTATCTCTAGGAATTGTGTCGCTCCAACCCCATCATACATAGGGACCTACATAGGTTCCTCCATCATCACCATTCATGGTTGTCCAAGGAGCATTTTGCACTACAGCTCATCCAAATATAAGAAGTTGAACAGTTCTTGTACTAAATTTTTATAAATGGCCGAAGCAACCTGATTAGGTAAGGCCCTCTAGTTTATGATTCCAAGTGTTTTCCAAAGAAAAAGACTTGTCGGGGTAGATTGAATACCTTTTGTGCAAGAGATAAAAGAGTAATCCTCACTCTATCCATGTATAGGAAATTAAAAAATAAATGTCATAGGCTTATCAACATCAACCCTAACTCTAACAACTCGATTTCCTACATGCAATACTCCTAAAAATTTTGGAGGACTGAAACAAGAAATATTAGATTAACATAAGCTTAAACACCAAATTTAAGTTACAGTTTTCAGCAAAAAATGTCGGGTGTAGAGCCTTAATTTAAATAATAAAGCAAATATAACGAGCACATCAAAACTGTTTTATTGTAACAAAAAAAAAGGCTACACAATTAAGGCAATAAGAACAGAAGCATTGTATCAGAGAACAAGAATCAAAATTAATCAAAGATGCCATGGTTTACATCATAAAGTTAGCATCAGATTGACTTATTTTCTCCACACCTCTAAAATCTACATCTGACTTTCTGCAATGCTGGCGAGACACTCTAGTTAGAAAAGATACATTGTTTCAATCTCAAATACTATGCCCTTATTTGTTGTGATTCATTGAAGAGTTAGGATCCTTCTCCGAAGAAGAGGAGGACGTTGCATCGATTTCTGGGAATTCGAGTTCAGCAGAAGCTGGAGGGATGACAGAGTGGCGACCCCAAGAATTGTCGGCGAGCGGCTACAACTCTTCTGGCCGACAAATCGACAACAAGAAACAGGTAGCGAGAAGGCGGGAGGAGATTTGGAGTAGGAGTTAAGGGGGTTCAAGGGCGGGAAAGCGGCTGAGAAGACAACCGCCATTAACTGCAAGGGACGAAGGGCAACCGCATAACTATCGTTGGTGAGAACGCTGGCCCGCGGGGTCGATCCCACGGCCGCGTTTATTATAAAACGTGAACAGCGCTTTTGGATAAGCACAAGCGACCGAAATACAAGAAACAAATGCATCGAGCTGCGTTTTCAAAAAGCAAACGCAGCAAATAAGCCGCCCCAAACAGATCTTAAGCCTTGGCAACAAGTTTTCTGGTACAAACTCCAATTTGCATTGCAAAATTAGCAGTCTACAAGACAAACAAAAACAAAGTAAAAATAAATAAAATAGCTGATAAGTAAATAAAATAGCAACAAATCACAGAAAAATGGAGAATACACAATAAATGAAAGAGGGCGGTTGATTTGTAAATAGCAAATTTCGGATGGTCTATATGGAATTGCCCCTAACATGAGGGGGTAATTAGATACAGACCACCCAAAACATTGATATTTACAAATCAACCAATGTGGTGATTTGTTTGAACCACCGAAACAATGTATTTACAGGTGCCAAGATCAAACTACAGAGATTTTGAAAAAAAAAAAATATGGGTTGGGATTATGTATTTACAGGTGTCATGATCAAGCTACAGAGATTTTAAAATATATATATATATATATAAACGGAGGCC
>NW_018164928.1:500241-500904 GCF_001263595.1 Phalaenopsis equestris
ATATATGGGTTGGGCTTTTACCATGAATTTTGATATTTTAGTGAGAATTTGAAAAATGGATAAAAAATAGTGGTTGATCTGTATATAGCAATGTTTCGGTTGGAATGTATGTAATTGCCCCTAATAAAAATGGTAATTAAAAAATAGCAGCGAGAAGAACTAACCTCCAAGTTAGACATCACACAGCAACAAAATCAGAATCCAACGGTGCTTACTGAAGTTGCATGAAAGGTCCTGCGACACATTTGCTAAGCGGAGTAGAAAAAGATACACGTATAATAAGCAAGCCCTCATAAATTAGGACAACATATCAAATACCTAAACTTCATACAAAAGAAAATAATTTAAAGGGAAACTCTGAATAAAAAAAATTATATAAAAAAAAAGGAAAAAGAAATCATATGGTCATAAAGCACTAGAATATTCTAGATAAAACATTCACTCAGTCCATGGCTCTGAAGTTCCACAACTACTTGAAAACTAGAAAACAACAAATAGGTTGCAGTACATTAAGAAACTTGAAAACAACATTTCAGTTGGTCTGCATCGCCTCGGAATGGTATTTGTCTAAATCCGCATCGAGATCAGCCACAGAAACAGATTCCCCACGGCCTCTGCCTCGACCGCGGCCTCCTCGGCCCCTCCCCCTGCCGGTGCCGGCGG
>NW_018164928.1:500936-516576 GCF_001263595.1 Phalaenopsis equestris
AGGAATGCCTCTTCCCAGAGCACTGCTACATAGAAAATAAATCCATGTAAATATAACACACAAAAAAGACAGGTAATGATACAAAAACAGCAGCAACAACAACAACAACAAGCCTTTATCCCACTAAGTGTGGTCGACTAAATGAATCCTTTTCTCCATTGAGTCCTATTGTGTGTCATATTTTCATTTAATTCTAGTAGAGATTAATATCAATTTTTATACAATATGCCCAAGTCTTTTTAGGTTTACTTCTGTCTTTCTTAACATTAGTCGAAGTAAAAACATCTACTCTCCTAATCGGGTTATCAGACGACGGACGTTTAATGTGACCAACATATCTAAGACGACTATCTCTAATCTCGTCTGCCACTGGAAGCTACATCAACCGTATCACGAATATATTCATTTTGCAATTAGTCTTTAAGTGTCAAGCCACTCAACCACCTAAGCATTCTCATCTCAGCCACACTTAACTTTGTTTTAAACTTCTCTTTTAAAAGCCAATATTTTGTGCCATAGAGCATTTCAGGTCTAAACATCATCTTATAAAATTTTCCTTTCAGTTTAAGTTGTACTTTTCTATCACAATAGGCCCGAAGCATTTACATACATACCACACAATTCTTATATATTTACATATCTAACACTTAACCTTTCATCCTTACAAACATAATACTCAATTTTTTGAAATCACTTCAAAAAAATAAATCACTCCCACTAACATTTCAAACATGAAATATACATTTTCATGCATAATTTTTTAATAATGTAGTGTTATAAATGTAAAGATCAAACTTCAGGTGTTAGATATGTAAACGCACAAGGATTGCACGGCTAAATATAGGATGCTAAGAAAGTAATCTTTAAAGTTACTAATGCAATCTAAGATGAGATAAAAAATATAATCACAATTTACAAGCTATCAACAATTAAAATTAAGGAAAATAAATCAATTTTAATTTAAAAAACAGTAAGCATGTATCTGTCCTCCCAGATAATATAAGCAGAACAACTAAAAATAAGAAGAGTGAAGCAATGGATTGCACTAGAATCAATAAAAATGTTATCTTACCGCCATATGACTTTGAATTCAATGGGACGAATCAGCAACATACAGTAGCGAGCCGAAATTATAAATGCTTTGCTCAAATTTAAAAAGAAAAGAAAATTTAATAATAGAACTCTTATATATTATCACTTTAATGTTTTTCTCAAAGAAAGTAAAAAATTCAACTCCAACAATATAAGTGTTAGCTTTTTTTTAAATGCGGGTGTAAATGTCATGCTTCCTACAGAAAAATACATATCCATGACACACAACACTATCAAGCCAATGTATAAAATACTACTAATATCAACCATCAGTAGTAATCTTCTTTATGGACAGATGGTAGGGCAATTTGTTCATGACAAAATCAAATCAAATAAACTGAGGATATGATTACTACTAATACTACTCAATATTTCACATTTGTAAAAGTCTGTTTGGGACAACTATCTGCCTGTTTTGAGCTTCAGAACTCCACCACAGATCTCCATTTTGAGAACTGCTCTGTTTTCTAGAAATTTTTGTGACGTGAAGCTATTTTTTAAAAACTAACCTGTTAAAATGCGGTAGGTACAAGGAAGTTGATTTCAAATCTATTGGAAAAAATATACAATTATAATTCTCGCAGCAATTTTCTAATTTTATTTCTCCACAACAGCTTAAAAATCACCTTTTTTTTTAGAAGCTGCAGCCAGTTCAAACTGACTCTAAGTGTTAGTCCCAACAAGTTGCAATACCATATATATGCACACATTTATTGCAATTAATTTTTAAAAGTCCTTGATAAGAAATCTTTCTGGATTTAGACTCATTATGAACTTATCTCGTATTTAGTCTAACAGGATACATATACTTTCAAAGTTAATTATTATAATCCTGTGATTATGTTCATGCAAATCATATATATGTTGTGCAAATAATTTTGCAAATTCGCTATTCCTAATTAAACATAAAGTTCAACAATTATCCATGCGCTTTCTAAAAGCATAATAAGAGACAATTTTAAATGGACTCATGCATGTAAACATATGGAAAAATTGAAATATATGCAAGCTCAAATAATTTATAAAAATCGATTAAAGGCATATGTTCCTCCATAAAAAAACATAACATTTTGCCTGAACTACTATTAACTACATTAATTTGGTCATCAATTAACAAGTGATTAGCTGAAATCTTTAATTTAAATACCATTTTCTTTCATTAGGCTCCAAAAATAATCAATGAATTATGCATCTTAATCAAATATAATCACTGTATGATACCCATGCAATTTGACCACTTCATTATTATTATTTTTTTTCATTTAGAATGCATCGATATTTTTAAGACAAGGAAAAAAAATGAACCATTTTTTAAATTGATCAACTGGTATAAAAAATTAAAAATAGAATCATGCTCTTAACATTCACAGCACTATGGGGACAAAATTCATACTCACATCCTCTCAGGGTTTCAAAGGAATAGATAATGATATATAAAGATAAATATTATGTTTCTCTCCTTTGAGAATATCTCACTTTTTGCATTGTGGCACAAAAAAACTGCCACATCCCATTTAAAACTAGATCAACAATACTTAAACTCAATCATGGCTACATTTTCTCCAGATGAAATTCCCTAGAGCACCAGCAACTTGTAAATCTAAACAAATAAGATATCGTAAAAATAAATGTATAAGTAAAGTCAAGTTCCCAGAAAAAAAAAATCATCCTTCATCATGAAAACATTATTAAACATAGTTATGGTGCCAGTTAAATCGAGATTTATCTCAATAAAATCCTTCCAATTCTTTAATGTTATTGAAGCCCATAAGCTTAACATGAAGGGTATGTAAAATGGCAACCCCTCTACTGAAAGCTTCTGAGGGTTTATTGTTCAATTTCAATGAAATGTTTTAAAACATAATCCTTCTGGTAACTCATTAATTGACCTTGATAATTTGCACCGCTTTCAAGTGACATTTTGACAACAACCTAAGCTATGATATCAAATTCATGTAAGGCAGTTAAAGATCAATGGACAAAAGCAGCCAAGAATGAATGTTATAAAACAAACTATAAATGATAACAAACTACAACTGCTAATTTTAATTTTAAAAAATAATCATAACATTAAAGTAGTATGTGTCCCCCCACTCACCAACATTTGAAAGTTCACAACAAAAACGGTACACAAAAATAAAATATCAGCAAAACTCAAGTTCAAACGAATGTAAAGTCACATAAGTCCAACAATTTCATAAATTAAATATGAACAATAATAAAAATCATTCATAATAAGAACTAGGAATCTCATCAATTCAATGCACTAAATAAATACACACTCATATGCAATACAAACAAAATAAAGATAAACTAAAAATTTTATTCTAATACTCAATATTCCATGAATTTTTATAGATGCAATGATCCTATTTATAGGCCCCACAAGAGAATAAAAATAATAAAAATTGAAAGATCTAATCATTGATTTGCCCAACAACCCGACTAACAAATCCCTTTCATAACTTGAAATTGTTAGAGCCTAGCACATCAGAAATGCTATAGTAAGATATACAGAACGTATGTAAATAATGGTAAACACACGAACGTTGATAGTTGCACGCATAAGTGTGAACATGTAATACAAACATTAAACTTTACATATTTACAAATGCATATATGGATGCGATAGTAGATAAATTTATTATTATACAGAATGAGGGAAAGAAAAGTACCTTCTAGGTGGTGGATTAAAATTTCGAAAATTGTCATTCACCAACTGAGGCAAAACTATGGGTGCTGGAATGTTTGTTCCAACAATTTCAATTTTCATTGGTTTCCCATCCAGCTGCACATTGTTATATCTTTTCACGGCGGCTAAAGCATCTGGCCTTTTTGAAAAAACGACCTCCGCTGTTCCCTTTGTTTATAAACAAGTAAAACCAAAATATCAAATAAAGTTGCATGGGCTAGAATCTGAAACAGTAAAGAACCATGCTATAAGAGTTACCTTCGATCTTCCACTTCTATCATAGTGAATAGAGTACCGTTTCAAATCACCAACCTCTGAAAAAAGTTCCTGGACAAATAATCATGAGCATTAGAACACTAAACCAATTGATCTACAAATAATAAAATCAACCAGGTTCAATACAGCCTGTACAAGCATATAAAAATAAAAAAGGAAGATTTACACACAGACCACTCATTCTTATCTATTTACATATCTCACATATCTCACACCTAAACTTCAACTTTTACATATATGCCACCCTATCCATGCATGAAAAGGTGTATTTAAGTGTTACTTTTGATTTGATGTGAAAATTTTGAATGTATAAATGTAAAAAAGCAAAATTTCAGTTTTAGATGTGTAAATACATTGGAATTGCATGGTATGTATGTAATTACCACAATAAAAAAATGTTCCAACCAAACTACCAGATGTGTAAAGAAAAAGTAAATGTAACTGCTTCACGATATTTTACATATTTTATCATTGTATTGCAATAAAAAGAGATAAGAATCAAAGATGTAATATTTATCTTATTGAGAAGATTTGGATGTATCAGCAAATGCCACTAACTATCCTAGACACTACTGATTTATTGCCTGATTTACAAAATCCAGCAAAATATAAGTGCAAGTTCCATCGATTTATAAATATTCAAATTTAAAGTCTAAATTTTGCCTTCGAGTCATGTTAAATCCAGATTTAATAAATCCAGCAAGGGAGTGGATTTAATAAATCTGAGTCTACTAAATCCAAATAAAGCTAAATCATTCCTGCATCCAAACACCCCTAAAGAACCAACTATCAGAACGGTTTCCATTAGATTGAAATTACACATTTAACAACAAAAATGCCAATTTCGTGAATCGTTTCAGCAGAAAAATAAACAAAAATGCATGATAAGAGACCAATGTTATTAACGATATAAACTATATACATTTCAGTCTTCTTTCAAAAATGTCAAAATGATTGACTGAGCCGTAGGGTGAAAAGAGGTGCGCTTAAAAACTTAAATCCTTAAAATACGTACCGCACAAAACAACTAGTCAAACAAATAAAAAAAAAATTCTTCCTTTATGGTAGGAAGCAACTAAAAAGTTTGGCAAACGAAACAAAAAAACCTTAATCCAGTGACATAAAGATCAACCTTAATGTCCTCGTTGGATACCCCGTAATCCAGATTGGAGATGTAAAGCTTGGTTCCCGTTTCAATGGACGTCGCCCTAGCCGCCGCTGTTGGATTCTGAAACCCCGGCATCTGATCCGCAAACAAATCATGCTGCCACGCCGAATCTGGAGCCTGGATCCGATGGCGTCCACAACCATATAAGTGAAATCGATCCGTAAAAAAGGGGAGAAGAAGTGGATAGATGGAGATCCGGCGAAGTTTTACGAAACCCTAGTCATACCCTCGGGACGGAATAAGGAGCAGCCCGATTGGCTGATCGGTTGGGGATGCGGCGAGCAGGACCGGGGCCGGCTCCTCTGCCCCGGCCTCGGGGATTAGCTCCGGACGACTTGTTCTTCTTGATCAAATCATCGAGGGACATGTCCAAGGCAGTCGACATCTTTCCACAGAGAGTGAGAGAGAGCGAAGAAGAAGCCTAGGGTTCCGTCCGGGTTTCTGAATCGGAGATGGAAGGTAGACAGAGACCGAACCTCCTAGGTTTTCAGAGGAAGAACTAAAATGTCGAGAAATTGGTGCGGGACTGCTGAAATTAAGGGGTACAAATAGGCCACGGGTGGTTCATTTGCGCATAAATTTAGAAATAATACAAAATTCACATTAATACCACACAATTTTTATTTATTTATATACTTACATTTAACTATTTACATATACATTTACAACACTCAAATATTTAATATCTCATCAAAAATATTATTATTATTATTTTTTTAAATAAAAAATATATATTTACATGGATAGAATTATAACATCAAGATATTATAATATAAATAGTAAATTTTAGATATTTGATATGTGAATATATATAATTATGTGGTATGTATGTAACTTTTATTAAGAAATTTATTAGACTAAATTTTTTTATTCAAAGTTTTAGAATTACTTATACTCATGATTTGTAGTATTTTTACATATTAATCATCTAAATATAACATTTTAATAAATTTTTCAGTTACAATCACCATTTTAATTGCTTAAAATGTTAAATTTAAATTTTTTATAATTAAAATATTATATTTAAAATTTTCTCTAAAATATTATAGAATTTTTTCATACATAAAACTTGAAAATTATTATTTTTAAATCTAGCGCTCTTTCATCTATTTTTAAAATTCTAACTCAAATATTAAAGTTCATCATAAAACTCTCCAAATGTTTTTCATTTTTGTGAAATTTTCAATGATTTGGCGTAGTTGGATGTTAAATTTTACAAATAGTAATGTTTTGGGGGTTAGATATGCAATTATTCCATTTTATATATAGTATTTGTGAAGAATGTTATTAAAGACCTCTGATTTTTATCCTAATTTTACACTAAAATTGGTTACCCTAAACGGACTCACATTATTGACACCCTCAACACGCTTCAAGCGCCGATCCCCAGCATTTCTCTCCCGCTCTCGCTGATCGCCAGCGCCGCCACCGACGCCGCCGAAGAACATCTGCAGATTCATTGTCTCTGCAACTTCCGACGCCATAGTGAATTTCGCCACTCTGTGTCCTCGTCTCTGAGTGAATCAGGGTTTTCCCAATTCAGTTTATTCTCGTAATCGGTAGACAGAGATGAAAAACCTCAAGCTTTATTCATTCCCTTCCTTCGACCTCGACCTGCAATCGGAAGAAGAAACTCTTCTTCTCTCCGCTTTTGATATCGAACGCAACCGACTGTTCTTCGCCTCGTCGGCCAACATCATCTACGCATTTGAGCTTCCTTCGTCTCAAGTAAGCATTATATCTCATCAAAACTTTCGTTGTTCATCCTTCCATTCGTTAATCCAGCATAGCTGAAGACTAAACTTCATATTTTGTCATCGTTTGATGTTCTTTTTTTTTTTTCAATCAAATGTGAAATGTTTATATTTGCAATTCTGATCCATCAGGCATGGAACAAATCTCTTCTATCGCCTCAGTTCTCTTCAGTTACTCTGGACCCTGGGGACTTCATAACTGCTATGGATTACTTGATGGAGAAGGAGGCTTTGGTGCTTGGCACATCAGATGGATCCCTTATACTGCATACCATGGATGACAGCACAACTGAACTTGTTGGTAGAGTGGAGGGTGGTGTTAAACACATTGCATGCAGTCCGGATGGAGCTCTTCTGGCCATAACTTCTGGAATTGGGCAATTACTTGTTATGACTCAAGATTGGGAAGTTTTGCATGAATCTGCTCTCAACCTAAAGGTGATGATTTGAGTAAGAAATCGATCTTAAATCTTTCTGATTATACAATTTATTTTTTGTCATGGTGAACTAATGATGTAGTTTGTTGGGCTGTTTTGCGGAACCGAAGGGAATGGTGGCGCATGTGCGCCGGCCCTGGGCGCTCAAGCGCCCATTAGGCGCAATTCACAGTGGAGCCGGCGCTTATGCGACGATTTTTGGCGCATATGTGCTCACTACAAAATGGACGCTGCTCGAATTCTAGAGGGACCGACGCATAGGCGCTGGTCTATTGGCACTTAGGCGCCAACTTAGGTGCTTGTTTCCAGAGATATCGGCACCCAACTTTGGCGTGCGAAGCAAAAAGCTTGGCACATGAGCGCCAAGTCCGGGCGCCTATGCTCCAAAAGCGGTTGGCTTCGGGGAATTCTAATTTAATACCGATTTAGAGCGGCATAAAGTAGAGCTTGGTGTTTTTTTTTCTGTAGAGAGAAAACTTCTGTGAGTTCTTTATAAATATTTTTTGAATTTCATAGTGAAATTTCTGGTGATGTGAATCGATGGTTTTTTCCTGTTCTTGGGTATTTCTATGAAAATTATCGTGTGTTTTTCAGTTGCTTTGATTGTGT
Organism: Phalaenopsis equestris; assembly: GCF_001263595.1. NCBI lineage: Eukaryota > Viridiplantae > Streptophyta > Magnoliopsida > Asparagales > Orchidaceae > Phalaenopsis > Phalaenopsis equestris. The sequence goes on from NW_018164928.1 coordinate 508,965, forward strand.
TTTCTACTTAGAGTTTGTTCTGATTTTTTCAAATTTGTGTGATCCCATTATTCCACGGTGTACTTTAGTTTCTAATTGATTCTAAGCTCCGTAAAGTGGGGAATTGTTCTTGTATTTCCTTATCAAATTGGTAACAGAACGGGGTTTGATTCGAGTGGGAGCAATAGCCGAAGAAGCAAGGTTCAATGTGGAGAAATTCAAAGGGACAACTTCACTTTTTGAAAGTGCAGGTGAAGGATTTGTTGTTTCAGAAAAAAACATATTTACGACTACAAGGAATCACAAGGAAGTCTGAGTCTATGTCTATGGAGGAATGAAAAGTGGTGGATCAAAGTGTATTATGTTTGATCCGGTTGTCACTTTCCTCATCTGTTACATTTAACATTTTGAATGAGCGAACTACGGTAGATATCATGGCCGCACAGACCAAGATGTACAAAAATCTTTCTGCTTTCAATAAGGTTTTTATAATGAAAAAGTTATTCAACATGATGGTAGAAAACAGTTCAGTGGCAGAGCATCTCAATAACTTAACACTGTGACGAGCTAGTTGTGTTATGTGGGGATCAAATTTAATGATGATGTCATAGCACTGGTGATATTATCTTAATTGTCAGATAGCTGGGATGTTTTGGTAATGACGGTGAGTAATTCTTCTGAGACTTCAATGTTGAACTTTAATGATATCGTGGGTTTAATGCTGAATGAAGAAGTTTGCAGAAAAGTAGCGAAAGCTGAATTTTCAGATTCTGCATTGAATGTTGATAATAGAGGAAGGAATTTGGATAGAAATATAGACAGAGGCAAATTTAAGTCCAAGAAATGAAGCCCAAATCAAGCAAAAGAGAATGCTGGAACTGCAGTAAGAAAAAACATTTTAAGAAAGACTGCAGAGCTCTAAGAAAAGCTGGTGGTGAAGGACATGAAAGTAGTTACTCTACAAATGTCTTCACTGATAAAATCCAAAATGACTCTAGTAAGTATTGAATTCTAGATAGTGGATTCTGGTGTCTTTTTTTATGTTTGCTCCAATAAAGGGGTATTTAAAAGCTGCACTCAGAGTGATCTAGGGAAAGTTTATTTAGAAGATAACAAGATCTGCAGTGTAGTAGGAAAGAGTTATATTGATATCAAGTTGCTGAATATAACGGTCTAGATGCTTATTAAAGTTAAGACATGTTCAGAAATCTTATCTTTGTGAGCTAGCTGGTAAAATCAGGACTTGTGATTGCACAGATGATTCGTGGAAGGTCACTAGGGGACATTAATGATATAGCTCGGGGCAATATTGAATGCACTCTTTATTTAATCAATGAAATGACTAATTTCATTGATGTGGCTGGAACCAGGGTGGATGCAAGTTTGTGGCATCATAGACTTGGTCATATGATCGAGAAAGATTTGAAGTTCCTACTTTCAAAAAATGAGCTTCAGGGTTTGAAATAAATTGATCTGGATTTCTATGAAGATTGTGTATATGTCAAACAGAAAAGAAATAAAAAAAACTGGAGTCAGTACATGTTAATGTATGGGGTCCTATCTAGTTCAGTCCATTGGAAATTCTCGTTATTTTTTCACGTTTATTGATGATCACTAGAGCAAGGCATGAGTTTATTTCTTAAAGCAAAAATCTAATGTATTTGAAATCTTTAAGTGGAAGGTTATGATAGAATATGAGATAGACTTGAGACTGAAGTGTCTTGGATCAAATAATGAGGGCGACTACCATGATCATAAGTTCAGGAATTTCTGTGCTACAGAGTGGTCAGACATGAGTTCCATTGTCCCAAGGACACTGCATTAGAATGGTGTGGCTGAGCGCATGAACAGAACAATCACGGAGCATGTCATAAGCATGAGGTTGCATGCTGCTTTGTCAAAATAGTTTTGGGCTGAAGTAGTAAACACTGCACTTTATTTGATTAACCATAATCAATCATTAATTTTGGAGGAAAACTTACTTGAAGAAGTTTGGAGTGACAAAAATGTATGTCTATCTCATTTAAGAGAATTTGGGTGTATTGCATATGTGCATGTTAATTCAGGGTCCAAGAGTATGCTTGACTCAAAATCTGTCAAGTTCACCTTACTGGATAAGACTCAGATAATTTTGGGTATAAGTTTGTGGATTATCATAATAAAAAATTCATCAGGAGCAGTGACGTCACTTTCAATGAAATAGAGATATACAAGGACATGGTCAGAACTCAGGACAATCCGTCAGCTACTTATGAAGAATTCAAATATGTTGAGATAGATGATATTGGTGATCTTGAAGGTGGAGAAAGAAGAAATGCTCAACCAGAAAGAGTATTGGAAGTTACTTAGTCATCTGCTACAGAAGTCAGCAGATTCAGCAGAGCGATACGACCCATCCATAGGTATTCTTCTTCTTTACACTATTTGTTACTAATTAATAGTGGTGAACCACAATGCTTTAAGGAGGTCACTCAAGCTGAAGATTCAAGAGAAGGAGAGATTGCCATGAATAAAGAAATGCAATCTTTTGAATCAAATCAAATTTGGGATTTGATGGTACTACCAAATCACAAAAAAACACTACATAATAAGTGAGTCTACAAAAAATGAGTTATATGGTAGCAAGCGCTACAAGGCAAAACTTGTTATGAAGGATTTCCAGTATAGAGAATAAACATATTACATAGAGATCTTCTCCCAGTGATGAAGATGATGACTGTCAGGTTGTGTTGAGTCTGATAGCAGAAAAAGATCCATATCTGGAGAAAAAGAAAGTAAAAATAACTCACTCACATGGAGATCTGTAGGAGGAGCTATACATGGTGAATCACATGGTTACATGATTCCAGACAAAGAAGATTTGGTCTGCAGATTGAAGAAGGATCTTTATGGCTTGAAGCAGGTCCCGAGACAGTGGTATAGAAGGTTCGAGAGATTCGTGTCAGATAATGGGTATATGAATTATCAGGCAGACTACTGTTGCTTCATCAAATAATTTGATAATTGTTATATTTTGCTTCTTTATATGTGGATGACATCATAATTGCATGGGCAGATATGGAGAAAATATTGGACTTAAATAAATATTTTTCAAATGAGTTTGAGGTAAAGGATTTAAGTCCAATCAGGAAGATCGTTGGGATGAGAATCAACAAGAACATGAGTGCAGGAGTACTGAAGTTGTCTCAGCCAAAGTATACTGAGAAGATCATACAAAGATTCAACATGAGTGAGGGGAAAAACCAGTAACCAGTTAGCATTCCCTTAGGTAGTCACATCAAACTATCTAAGGTGTTATCGCTAAACACTAAAGCTGAGCAAGCACAGATCAAGAGAACTTTGTATGCTTTAGCAGTTGGAATTTTGTTGTATTTGATGATTTGTATCATGTCAAATATTGCATATGCAATGTGAGCGGTCAGCAGGTACATGAGCATTCCAGACAGGAATCATTGAGAGGTGGTAAAGTGGATTTTCAGGTATTTGAGGGAACAGTCAACAGACCATTTTGTTTTGAAAGTACGGGGATCACTCTACAGGCATTTGTAGATTCATATATGGTTGGAGATGTGGACAGTACAAGAAGTAAAATATGATATATATTCACATTATGGAACACAGCAATGAGTTGGGTTTCCAAGTTGCAGAAGATCATTTCACTTTCAACTACAGAGGTCGAATATATTGATATCACTAAGGCTAGAAATGAGATGATTTTGCTACTAAGTTTCATGGCTGAATTGGATAATGAGTAGGGGATTGGAAAATTCTATAGTAACAGTATGGGTGCAATTCATCTTGCTAAGAAGTTATTTTTCATATCGGGATGAAACACTCTCACCTAATGTATCATTTAGTTCGCTCTATTCTTGAAGATGAGCAGTTGTTTCTGAAAAAGATGTTCACAACTCAAAATTTTGTGGATATATTGACGAAGGTAGTGAATATTGAGAAACTAAAGCTATCTTTGACTTTAGTTGGGTTTCATGGAGGCTGAGACCGGGGGTGAGCCACATCACGATACATGACTGTGAAGGCAATTTAAATGGAGGTGCAAATATAGAGCACTGGTGCTGCTCGGTGATATCTTCTCCAAGTGGGAGGCTGTTGGGTTGTTGTGTGGAGCCGAAGCGTCCCAAGCTGGGGGGGAGCCGAAGCGTCCCAAGCAGAAGGATGGCCGACACATAGGTGTCGGCCATGGGCGCTCAAGTGCCCATTAGGCGTGACTCACAATGGATCCGACGCTTATGCGGCGACTTTGGGCGCATATGCGCCCACCATAAAATTATCGCTACTCAAATTCTAGAGGGACCGACGCATAGGCACCGACCTATTGGCACTTTGGCGTCAACTTAAACGCCTGTTTCCAGATAAATCAGCACTTCGATGCCAAACTTTGGGCGCCTAGGCTCCCAGCTTTAGCGTGCGAAGCAAGGGGTGTAAATAAGAGCTCAACTCGTGTTTGGCTCGTTAAAAAAAACCACTGTTCATGTTCGTCTCACTTATATTTCAAACACAAAAAATTTGTTTGTGTTCGACCCGTTTGTTTAGCCAGCCGAACACTAGTTGTTTGTGTACAAAGAGTCGTTTTGACAACCCTAGTCACGCATGCAATCATTAGGGGTGTAAATGAGTTAAGCTTGAGCAACTCGTGTTCGGATCGTTTATACATCAAACTCAAAAAATTTGTTTATGTTTGGTTCGTTTAATTATCGAGCCGAATGAGTTGTTCACAAACAATGAGTTATTTTGACACTTAGTCACACAGTCATAGGATGTTAAGGGTAGGGCGAAATTTAAATCTTATTATTTATATTAAAATATTCATTTAAAAAGAATTTAATAGATTTTTATTCTATTTTTAATTGTTTATAAATTTTTGTAGCTTTGTAGTCAATTAATTTATTTAAAAATAATACTCATTAATTATATATATGTATGATTATTTTGAGCCAAAATGAGTCGAACACGAACAAGCCAAAATGAGTCGAACACGAACAAGCAAAACTTTGTTCGTGTTCGACTCATTTATATATCGAGCGCAAAAAAATTATTCATTTCAGCATGTTTGCTTAGGGAATGAATCGAACACAAGCTACTTAACGAGTTGAACACAAGCTATTCACGAACAACTAGCCGTTTTGACAACCCTATCTCCCACGTACGTCATGTTCTTATCAAGAGCACCAAGTTCCTCCATTGGCAGTCATTCACTTTAAATCCTCCTTAGCTAACTGCCAACATTTGGGTATAAAGACGATGTTTAAAGATGCAATGAATGTTCCGTGTACAGAAGATACTTTAGAATATGAAATAAATTAAGCAATGACATGTGAGAAACCAAAACAATTAGAAGAATGATCGGCATTGCTACGAGAGGTCCTCCTTAAATCAATGGGAGTGGGAGGAGAAAGGAGAGGAATCATATCACCTTGGTAATCAGATTTTGAAGTGGAAGGTATAGGTGTCCTAGAAGTCAGAGTAGACCAAAATAAGGGACTTGATAGCACGTCAGACACTGTTTCTAGATTTAATAGCACGAGTGGCACGGCAGCATTGCTCCCTCATTTCGTATTTTCCTCCTCAGCTCCTTTTGAGCTTGAATCCCTCCACCTTTAGGCTCATTTTCCTCATTTTCGGCTCTTCCTCAACTGGTCCTTCCACACAATAGGACAATACATCGTTCTCACATGCACCAATCTATGACCATCACTACATTCCCCTTACGCCTCATACCTCCAATATCTGATGAGTCACCGAAGGGTGAGATCACCTCCAAATAATACTATAATTCGAACTCTCTAAAGGACATACCATACTCATAAACAGTCTCTTCTCTATCGGACTCCAACAAACATACCTCTTTTGGGTAGCAGAATAACCACAAAAACACATTTTGCAGCTCTAGGATCCAATTCCTAGTGATGGTTTGTTGGCCTTCACAAAACATATTCAGCTAGAAACCTTTAATGGGAGGTTTCTGTTATTACATCCTTTCAAAATCTGATAATGAGACTTTCAATCCAACACTCTCAAGGGTATTTTGTCGAACAATTGAGTCGCTGCCAAAACTATTTGCCCCCATAAGTGTTTTGGGATATTCATCGTGATCGTCAAGCTTTGAGCTACCTCTAGAAGAAGTTATTCTTCTTCTTAGCTATTCTATTTTGTGTCGGTGTGCATGAACAGGTGGTTTGATGTTGCATTCTTTGAGCTAACAAGTATTCCCCAAATAACTTATTGGTACACTCTCTTATTATCAGACCCCAATATCAGCACTACTGCATTTTACTGTTTCTTAATCGCCTTTTGAAAATCCTTAAAGCAAACAAGCATATCACTTTTGTTTCTCATCAAATATAACCAATTAACACAAGAAAAACAATCATTAAAAGACAATATCTGTAACCATACATAGAAGTTATAAAACAAGGTCCCCATATATCTGAGTGCACCAAATCAAAAACACGAAAATGAATTTTACTAGAACTAACAAAAGAACTCCTAGTATACTTAACAAACTCAGAAGCATCACAAACAAGTTCCTGTTTATTTATCTTTTCATACAAGGATGGAGACAAATGACTAAATAGACTAAATGAAAAGTGTCTCATGCGCCTGTGATGTAGAAGCAAAACCTCGTCCACACTCCTCTCAGATCCTCCTGTTCCAGCATTCTCAACCATGGCATGTAGAAAATCGCCTTTGGAATATCAGATGAAATAATACATTTTAATTGGAGTATAATGGCGCTAATGGATAAAAGTTCACTGAAAAGGAATGGGCATGCAAAATATTAGACAAAATAATAGAATTGGTACGTCTCACTATACTCTTACCAACCACAGGCTGTGTTGTACCATCAGCAGTTTGAATACTCTCTGAAACTACTAGATAAATATAAGATATTCACTAGTGGCACCTGTCAACACATTTTAATTGGAGTACAATGGCGCTAATAGATAAAAGGTTCACTGAAAAGGAATGAACTTTCAAAATACTAGACAAAGTCATAGAATTGGTACACCTCACTATACTCTTACCAACCACAGGCTGTGTTGTGCCATCAGCGGTCTGAATACTCTTTGAAACTGCTAGGTGAATATAAGAGAACTCACTAGAGGCCCCTGTCACATGTCGAGATGCACCAAAATTACTATCCAATTTGGTGATATTGTGGTGCATATAGAAGCAAAAACATGTGTATCACAAATAATTTGGGCTGAGTAAGCATAACTAACAGTGTTCCCTTTGGATGACGATAAGATGGATGCATCCTCAGTCACATTACCTCCCGCTCTCTGTTTCATCTTAAACAACTCCAGTAACTCATGATCATCATTAGTAAAGACTACACATATTTTTCCCTTGTTCTTTGTTACCAACAGATTTGTCTGGTAGCCTCCTTTTTCGCATCTGTCAGATCTAAAACAAGGAGAATTTTCCTCCACCTGTTGCACTTTATGAGTAGCCACCACCACTATAACAGTAGCCTGAATTATCCGAACCCACCTTTGGCTTGGCGTTGTTGAATGATATTTGTCAAATATTCAACTCTTTATTGTGCATCTCCTAGCATCCTTCATTGTGTGTCTGTCGGCAAAATTCATAAATACAAATCCACGAGGCCTCC
>NW_018164928.1:516906-568248 GCF_001263595.1 Phalaenopsis equestris
AAAAAAAATATCAAATTTTTAAAAAATAAATCCTATAAATTATAATATATAACAAATTATTAATAAATATTACTTATATAAATATTATATATTTATATAAAATAAGTTATATAATTAATATGATATAATATATAAGTTTAATGAAATCGCGAAGGGCGTTCGACCGACTCTTCTCTTTCCTCTCAAAATAGCGAAAGGCATTTGACTGTAAGAGCTTAGGATTTGTTGTTTGTGTTCGCTGCTCTCCTCCTCTTCCTAGTCATCTCCTTCTCTCAAAATCACAAAAGGGCTTCGGTGGCGAGAGATTAGGGTTTGCTGTTTGTCTTCCTCTTCCTCTTTTGAGTCATCTTCCTCTTCCTCTTCCGAGCCATCTCCTCTAATTTCGAGCCGAACTCAAGTCGAACTCGAGCTGGAAATATTATTCGAGCCAAATACGAACACACCGTTCACAAGCCATTTTGAACACGAGCCAATATCGAACGAGCCGAACACTAGTCGACCTTGAGCTCGCTCGGCCTCGGCTCGTTTACAGCCCTAGATACAATCCATTTTTTTTCCAAAAAAAATAAATAAAAACATGATTGCTTAACATTTTTTCTTACTTGTGCCTCTATTTTTTAATAATAAAAATAAAATAAGTATTTAAGTGAATTCAAATATTTTATAAAGTGTGCAAGCCGTTCATGCCACATTTATAGATAGTTGTCAAAAGTAAATTTTGTTAAGCGGTGCCCTCAAAATAGGCAAACATGGGAGTATCTCATTTGCATTTGATTTTAAATTTATTTCTTTGGGTTTCAACAAGCTTAATCAACTTTTTACACATGGTGATCATATATATATATATATATATATATACCCATCGGCCAACTAATCATTATCAAAAGGGCTTAATATCAACAATTTTTTATAACATACTTGTATATTTTATAGATCACATGCAAGTGGTTATATATATTTTATAATTAATATGACTGATATTATTTATATATCAAAATATAATTTGTAGGACTAATATTTATTGCCATTAACAAAAAAATATGTTGATTTTTATTTTTGTTAAAGGTGCTCTCAAAATATGCCAGCATGGTAATATCTCAGTTCTTTTATTCCTTTTGGTTTCATTGAGTCTTGTTCGATATTAACACGGTGATTGTATGTATGTATGTGTATGTATATATATATATATATATATATAATTTATTTACTTCAAGCCAAAACGAGCTGAACAAGAACAAACAGAACTTTGTTTGTGTTCGACTCATTTACTTGGTGAACGAATTGAGCACGAGCTACTTAACAAGCCAAACATAAGTTGTTCGCGTAGAACTAACCGTTTTAACAACCCTATGCCAAGTAGAAAGCTTGGCGCATAGGCGCCAAGTTTGGTCGCCTATGTGCTAGGAGTGGTTGGCTTTGGGGAATTCTTGCTTTAGTGTCGATTTCGAGCGGGATAAGGTAGGACTTGGTGTTTGTTCCTTTCGTATTCTTTGACGGGCATCCCGATGAAGTAGAGAAGTTTCGAAGAGGTGGATTTTAGTGATTCAGCGTGATTTTTGAGTCAGATCGGAAAGGAATGATTCTAGAGTGTTGTGATTTTATTTGTGTAGAGAGGTAACTTCTGTGAGCTCTTTGTAAACATTTTATGAATTTCATAGTGAAATTTTTGGTGTTATGACTGTGGTTTTTTCCTGTTCTCGATTTTTTCCACATAAATCTCGTGTGTTTTTCTGGTTGTTTTGATTGTGTTTTCTACTTAGAGTTTGTTTCGATCTTTTTCAATTGTTATGATCTCGTTTTTCCATCATGTGGTTTAGTTTTTAATTGATCCTACGTCCCGGTAAAGTTGGGAATTGTTCTTTTATTTCCCTATCATTGTTTTTTTATAACTGCTCTAGTTTTATCTACCAGGTGTAAGGGAATTGCATTTTGGGAAATTTACATACGTAGCACACAATTCTTATGTATTTACATGTCTCAAAACTAAACTTTCATATTTATGTACAAAATAGTTTGGTGCTCTAAATCTATCTATGCATGAGAAGGTGTATTTCACTTTTAAAAAGGAATAATAGTACCATTTTCTTATGTGATATTGAAGATTTGAGTGATATGTCTGAATATGAAAGTTTAAGTGTGAGATATTTATGTGCATAAGAATTGTGTATTATGTATGTAAAGTGAAAACACTTCTTGTATTTTTCATCTTTATAAATTTATCTTTTTTCAAGGTGGGCTACTTTCTGTTGAAAAAGTGTAAATTTTGATTTTCATGGTGTCAATTAAAATGCCTTCATATTCATATTCATATCATTAGCTCCATATGAACTATTTCATCCTGCAAAGCTCTTTTAATTCACTTATTTTATTTCCCTGGCTATTCACCTAAATTCTATTTGTGTAAGCGAGATTTGTTTAGCTTTTATAGAGCAAAACCCTTCGTTTCTGCTCATTTTCGCCTTTGCTCTCACATTTACAGTAATTTAAATATGTGGCAGGACTTTATTTAGCGTATTGAACGTGGCTCTGTGCATTCAAGTTTCATGATGTATATTTGTACATGTTGCTGTTATATAATATAAAGGGGCATTTACATATATACCACCCAATTCCTATGTGTTTACATATCTAACAACTACATCTTTGATTTTTACATTTATATCACCTAAATTTTTCATGTCACGTCAAAAATATCATCATTTTAACTTTTAAAAAGTGAAATACAGCTTTTCATGCATAGGTAAGGTAGTATATATGTAAAAAGTTAAAACTTCAGGTGTTAGATATGCAAATACATAAGAATTGAGTGGTGTGTATGCATCTCTTCCTAATATGAATTATTTTTTTTTTTTTTTTTTTTTTCTCTGATAGTCATCTTACTTGATCTATTACCAGAATGATGCCATAGGTGATGTGGATGGTTATCCCTCCCATTTTCATGCCCCAATTTCTTGGAGGGGTGATGGGAAGTATTTTGCTACTCTTGGTGGACTCCATGAATGCTACTCCAAGAAGTTGAGGATTTGGGAGCGTGAATCCGGAATTTTACATTCTGAGAGTGAACCCAAGGCTTTTGTGGGAGAAGCCTTAGATTGGATGCCGAGTGGCGCCAAGATTACAATGGCTTATGATTGCAAGATCGCAACCAAACCGCTTATAGTTTTCTTTGAGAAGAATGGGCTCGAGCGAAATTCCTTATGCATGGATGAACCAGCAGAAATCAGTATCGTAAAATGGAATTGCAGTTCTGACCTTCTTGCTACTTCTGCCAAGTGTTCTCAGCATGATGCTATAAAAATTTGGTTTTTCAGTAACAACCATTGGTACTTGAAACAAGAAATAAGACATTCAAAGAGCGAAGGTGTGAAATTCATGTGGAACCCAACAAAGCCGACAAATCTCATTATTTGGACTGTCGGTGGAACAATTACAAGCTACAATTTTGTGTGGATTACTGCTGTAACAGAGAATTCAACTGCACTGGTTGTTGATGGCTCTAGACTATTAGTTTCTCCGCTTAATCTGTCCCTCGTACCACCTCCCATGTCTTTGTTCATCTTAAAGTTTCCAGCTTCCATTCAGGATGTTGCTTTTCTTCATAACAGCTCTAAGAACCATTTGGCTGCAAGCCTCTCAGATGGGAGTTTAGGTGTTATGGAGCTTCCTAGGATAGATTCGTGGGCGCGATTCGAGGATGAAGAATTTGTCATCGAAACTGCAAGGTTGGATTTAAAGTTTAGAACATTTGCACAAATCATGTGGTTAGATTCTCACCTCTTGCTCGGTGTGACTCGCAACCCATGTGATTCACTCTCAAAATCATCACGAGATGAGAGCGAACTTATTCATCAAAATTTGAATTGTTCTGCATATTCTTTGTTGGAGTTCGAAGTTGTATGCTCGGTGGATTCTATACCTGAACTCTTAAATTCTTCGGGTTGGCATGCAAATCTCTCTAAGAGTTCGCCTCTTGAAGGGGTTGTTGTTAGCATTGTCTCAAATCCTTGTAAAAAGGCATCTGCTTTTGTTCAGATGGAAGGGGGAACTATCTTCGATTATACGTCCGGTTTTTCTTTAAGAAGAGGATCACGATTCGGTGAGCCCGACCCCGAACACGGATTTTCAGCATCATGCCCGTGGATGAAAGCAGTTCAGGTTTGTGACAATGGCGATGCGAAGCCTTTACTTTTAGGGCTCGACTACGATGGAAAACTTCGGGTTGGGAAGCGAGTTTTATGCAGTAATTGCAGTAGTTTTACATTATATTCTAGTGGTTGTGGCGGTGCTGAGCAAAGTACACATCTTTTTCTCACTACAAAGCAGGATTTTTTGTTCATTGTTAGCATAGATGATATTTTACAGGGAAACAAGGAAATAAAAATCGAAAGCTTAAAAGACCTGCCAAATAGACGAGATAAAGATAAAGACTTTATTAATATATGGGAAAAAGGCGCAAAATTGATCGGAGCTCTCCACGGAGAGGAAGCTGCGATCATTTTACAGGCGCATCGGGGCAGCTTGGAATGTATTTATCCAAGGAAGCTGGTCCTTCTTTCGATACTTAATGCTTTACAACAGAGGCGCTTCAAAGAAGCATTGGCTATGGTGAGGCGGCATCGGATAGATTTTAATTTCATTATTGACTGCTTTGGTTGGCAAAGATTCATTAAATCAGCTGCAGAGTTCGTTAAACAAGTAGACAACCTTGCTTATGTCACAGAATTTGTTTCGTCCATAAAAGGTGGAAATGTGATGGATAGTTTGTACAAAGATTACAACTGTCCATCTATTACTGATGAAACTTCCAATGTGAGTATGGAAAGCTCCAATTTTATTGAAGAGGGAAAGGTAAATTCTGTTCTGCGAGCGATACGAAAGGCTCTTGAAGAACAAGTACGAGGAAGTCCGGCACGAGAGCTCTGTATATTGACAACTTTAGCTCGAAATGAGCCACCTGCTTTAGAGGAAGCGCTTAACAGAATAAAATCAATCCGCGAGATGGAAGTATTGGGTGTGAATGATGCTGAAAGGAGCTCATTCCCTTCTGCTGAAGAATCCTTGAAACATCTGTTATGGTTAGCTGATTCTGAAGCCGTCTTTGAAGCTGCTTTGGGTCTTTATGACATAAACCTTGCTGCCATTGTTGCATTAAACTCTCAAAAGGATCCTAAAGAGTTTCTTCCCTATCTCAAAGAGCTGGAAAATTCACCGCCGGTTGTAATGAGATACTCAATCGACCTGAGGTTACGAAGGTATGAGAGTGCACTTAAGCACATGTTTTCGGCCGGCGAAGACCATTATGAAGATTGCTTGAATCTTATGAAGCAAAATCCACAACTTTTTTCACTTGGCCTTCAATTATTCGCCAAAAGTGCTCATAGAACTGAAGTCATAGAGGCATGGGGCGACCATCTTTATGATGAGAAATGCTTTCAAGATGCTGCTTCTGCTTATTTGTGTTCTTATTCTCATCATAAGGCCTTGAAAGCTTATAGGGGTGCAGGTGATTGGAAAGGTGTGCTCACAGTAGCTTCACTTATGGGTTTAAACAAAGGAGATGTCTGTCAACTGGCGAACGAACTTTGCGAAGAATTTCAAGCACTCGGTAAACCGGTGGAGGCAGCCAGGATTGTGTTGGAGTATTGTAATGATGTTGGTCGATGCGTAGGGTATTATATTATGGCACGAGAATGGGAAGAGGCTCTTAGAATTAGTCGTATGGATGAGAGTGAGGATTTTGCTTCCCGTGTTGAAGATGCAGCTTTGGAATGTGCAAGTTCGTTGATGTCGGATTATAAGGAGGCGCTCGAAAAACTTGGGAAGTACTTGGCTCGCTATCTCGCTGTACGTCAGAGAAGGTTACTACTTTCTGCCAAGGTTCAATCAGAGGGCAGATTGACAGAAAATACGGATTATGACACTGTTTCTGAAATCAGCAGTAGTTTTAGTGAGATGAGTGCATACACCACAAGGTTCGACTTTTCTTGTTTATCACTGCTGCTAATCTGCATGTAGGGTGTAAATGAGCCGAGTTTGACCAAGCTCATTGCTTCTTCTTGTCCAGCTTGTTCGAAATAGACTCGTGAATAGCTTGTTTGTGTTTGACTCGATTCAAATTCATATGTTTGTGTTAGCTCATGTGCGGCTTGCTATTAGCTCGAATGAAAAAAAAAATTAAAATTTATCATTTGTTTAAATATAGGATATAAGTCAATATTAAAATGTTAAAATATTATTATTTATTTAATGATTGAATTAATTTGAGGAGAAACAAGCCAAACGCATCAAACAAAAGTTTTGCCGCTTGTTTGTTTTATATACAATTCAAACACAAGCAATTTAGCGAGCAGAACACAAGCTTTTAAAGTGCGATGGCTTTTTTAACTGCCTTATCTGCTTGTCTTGTCATCTTATAATCTATCAATGAACACTTTGTCCTCTGGCAGGACTGCTAAGAATTCAGTTACTTCAACCGCCTCAACTAACATTACAAAGTCGCGATGCAAAGCAAATAAAAGAGGAAAGATTCGAGCCGGAAGGTTGGTATTTAACATGCATATTTGTTTGTTTTTGTTGTGTATTCCTTTTTGCGGCATTTACATACATGCCACCCAATTCATATGTATTTACATATCTAACACCTAAACTTTACTTTTTAACCTTTTATACCACCCAAATCTTTCATATCACATCAAAAATACCATCATTTTAACTTTAAAAAGTGAATTAAATCTTTTCATGCATAGATAAGATAGCATATTAGCATATACATAAAATTTAAAGTTTAGTTGTTGGGATTTAGATATATAAATAAATAAAAATTGAATGGTATGTATGTAAACCTTCCTTTTTGTTCCGTAAGCTGATGATGATTCCTTCATAATTTGCATGAAACAACTTCAAAAACTCTTTTACTCGTCATTTTCTGGCAGCCCTGGAGAGGAGATGGCACTGATTGAGCATCTGAAAGCCATGGCTCTCACCGACGATGCTCTTCGTCAGCTTAAATCCTTACTGTCAGCTCTTCTGATGCTGGGAAAGGAGGAGATTGCTCGGCCGCTCCAATCTTCGGGATATAACTTTCAGTTGTCTCAATATTCTGCTGTTAAACTTGCAGAAGATGTCATGGCTACTGATAGGATAGATGATAGAACACAGACTTTGGAGCATTACATTGAACAGAGGAGAGAATCATGGCTTTCTGAAGCTCGGTCATGGCAGTTCAAAGTATTGGCTCCTCTTAGCAGGTAGAAAGTGCTCGGTTTGCAGTACTATTTATTGAAAAGTCTGATTTTTATGACCAAAGGTGGGATTTTTAATACTTGATTGTGTTGTATGATCAGGATCCTTTTTATTTATTGATTTTAATGTTGAATGGGGCTTAGTATTGAATTGATTTCTTTTATTTTTATTATTTAATAATTAAAAAGTTTATAATTTAAATCAGTTTTTTTACTTCCCAATAGTAAAAATTCATTTATTAATCACAATTTTAATATCACTATTATCTATGTAATAGTATTAATGTGGAAGTATCTCTATTATTTATTTACTAATGATTAGTTATATTCACATTTTTTACAGTGATAAAATCTATTTATTTAATTTATTTATTGCAAATTATTTATTACGGAATGAAGATGCGAATTATTATAATTGATAAATTAATGTAAAAAAAATTAAAATTTTCTTATAAATCATTGCTATTTCTATGTGGTTTACCTCATTACTAAATTCTTTAAAATCTTTTTAGTTGCTAGTAAATTTTATTAATATTAATTATTGATGTATGTCATAATATATATTTGTTTCTGTTTTCCCTCTCATATAATTTAATCCTAATTTTTTATAGTAAGTTACTCCATAATTATTGATTTTTTATTAAATAAAAATATGATAAATAGGTATAATATTTATAACCATATATAACACAAGGTTATCATTAATTATGACCAATCAAATATCACATTTGATATTAGTATTTGATTAAGAGTTCTTAGTAGGGGTGTAAATGAGCTCAATTTCGACTTGTCGATAAGTTTACAAGCCGAACTTTTTGAGCCACGAGCACGAGCTCATTCCAGCTAGGCTCAGATGCCCGTGAGCCACCTCGATTAGCCTATTGCTAGTCATTTCAATGTATTTTTTAAAGATGTATCCTTCTCCTCATTTGGCCAGCAATGCCTTCTCCATTGCTCTCCTAAAAATTGTATTTTTAGGTCTAGCACGTGCAAGTGAGCTCGAGCTCACATATTTTCAAACGAGCTTAGCTCGAGTTTGGCATTGGCCCGAGCAAGGCTCAATTGGTATACACACACTAATTGCAAGTACTAAAAGATTTCGCCCCTATATAACCCTTGCTAAATATCCACATTAAATTTTCTAAAATGCCATTCCCAACGGCCCACAGCCCACAGCCCATTACCCACGTAAATGGCCAACGGCCTACTTAAGTTCAATCACAAATATCTCTCTTCCTTGCCAACACTCATCAGTGCTCTCACAGAACCCATAAACCCTAACCCCTCTCCGACCTCACGTCTCGCTCGCAGGGAAACAGAAAAAAAATGGCGAACAAACCCTACTCCTTCCCTCCTTCCTCACCCATGGATCATCTCCTAATGCAAAGCCTCATGAACCGCCTCCATCTCCGCTCTCCATCATCCGAGGATTCCCCCAATTCACTCTTCCGAGACCTTTTCCCTCAACTCGCCGATGATGATCTTCCTCTATCCGACGATGAGTCCACCGAAGCAAATGACCTTTCGGATGACAATCGGCGCCGTCGCACTATTGCGAAGGAGGAGGCGAAGCTTGAGAGGGAAATCATTCGAATTATACGCGCAGGTAATGCTAAGGAGGCACTCAAAGCCAACTCGGGTCAATCCGTCGCCGTTGGCGAGCACAACATCTGCGTTGGGGTTCACGACGAGGCTTCCAGTAACTACAGGGTTTGGGAATGGCACGGCCATATCATGATGTTTGACGAAGAGGATGGATTCAATGCGGAGTATGTGTACGGGAATCATTTCGAGAGGTTGCTGGAGAAGAAAGGAAAGGCCGGGAAGGAGAAGGGAGATGAGGAGGAAGAGGTAGAGCCGAGGGGTGGTAGTTCGGGGTTGAAGGATTTGATAGGAGATTTGAAGGATTCCAGTGCTAACAGTAAAGGGAGGGTTCTTCATCGGAATTCTCTCACTTCTGGATCTTCATCAAAGTAAAGGTAATATGTAGAATTGAATTTATTATATTGCCTTGGTCTTTCTATGATAAGAAGAGCGCTTCATATAGCAGTATTTGAATCTGATTCCATCGAATTTATATGCTAGGTTGCATTCTTTGTGACCAACTTCATCCCTCGCTGCATCGATACTGCATTCTTTTGGGGATCAATTGCTCTAGATGGCGATTCTTTAAAAAACAATTGAGGGTTGCAATGTAGATCTTCATTTTGGCATGTTTTTCTTATGATTTTCAACCTTTTAATTTTCCGCTAGCATTTAATGTTAGTTGAGTATCTTTTGGATTTAGCAGTAGTGATGCTTCGGGTATTTGTATTTATTTATTTCCTTAAGTAGAATGGTTTTACATAGTTGCGTCAGTAATAATACTTTATGCTTGGCTGTCCTCTGAAAGCATATTTGCTTTTTATTTACAAGCTTTTTGTCTAACTAAAAAGGTTAATTGAATATAATTTCCAGTCTATTTACTTTCTATGCTGTGATAATATAGTTCAAAGTCATGATAGGAGTAACACGAGACAGAAAAGGTAATAGCTATTCTGTGGATTCCAGGCATTTGATAATGACATGACAAATATAGAATAAGTTACAAGCCTTATACTTTAGGTTAAGGGTAGAGAAGATTTCATTATTATTTTCAATAGCCCCCGCTAACTTTTTATGATAGATACTTATCTAGGCTACCTTTTGATATAGGATATCAAGAAAAAAGCACAAAAGAAAAGTTAGAATCCTTTACCTAGATGGAAGAATTTTGGCCTCAGTTATGCACAAGTTGATATATATATATATATATATATTTAAGGGGCACTATTTATATTATTGTCTTGATGAGTACATATCTTGAAATAAGCAAGGGAAATTCAAATGTATTATAATAAGGTACATGACAAAAATTCTTGTAGTATTAACAATGTAAGTAATAAAGTCAAAATTGTTGACAATCATGCTGATGAATATGTCTATCTATTAATCTAGTATTGGTCAAGATATTGATGTTGGGCCATCACCATAGTTGTAAGATCGGAGGATGACCACATATCCATTGCCAAATCTCTAGTTGCAAGTTTCGAGTCGGTTTTGGGCTTTTTTCTGTTTAGATTTCAACAAGATAGAAGCATTTTGTACCAACCCACTATTTTAGAATATGATGTTATTGTTTGCATCGCAATGCTTTACTGTTTTTATATGTATGGTATGTTTTGTCAAAAGGCACGAGAAGATACAATTTGAGAATAGGAACATTATTTCTAAGGATCTTAAGGATAACTTTGTAATGGGTCATCAAGTTTTGAGATCAAGTTTTGAGCAAGATGGGTGGGTTTTTTTTTTTTTCAAATGCTAACAAGATGGTCATTATACTGTTGAATATCGTGTGGATTTCTCACTTTGTTAAATGCAGAATGTATTATTGAAGCGCATGAGGATGAGATTGATCATGATGTATAGTGACATTTAGGAAGCTTTAGTTTGCCTTAGAATCTCATGTATTTTCTCCTAGCCACTCTTAAGGTTGTTTTTTGGCATAAGAACTACTGTTCATATTTAGTTTAAGAGATAGGATAATCTTTTGTGTTTGTTAATTTCAGTGGAGTTTTTTTGGATATGTTTTTTAAGGTAGGTGAGAAAGGATGTACTTTAAACTCGTGTCTCAACAATAATCATATAAAATCTCTTTGTGGATCTTGAAATTAAGCTATATAAAGTCTAAAATTTTTTATGTAATCGGTATAAATGAACATTTTCTTGTGGTCCTTGGTGGATCTTGGTTATATGATCTAAATGTAACCCACTTTGATAGCACAAGAAGATAGTATAGAATCGCTCCAAGCCAAAAATAAAAAATAACATCCCTTGTAAGTGATTTAAGAAATTGCACTCTTTATTGAGTGGTCATGAGTTATAGTGTGAGGATATTGTGGGGCTTGTTTAATTTTTAGAGGTATAAAATTTCAAGACCTCTCTGTTGGTAATTTACTTTCTTATTGATTTACTTAGTTTTTATTTTAGTTTTACTAATTTTGTCTTAATGGTTTATTTGGTAAGCTTCCAACTCTGTAAGGCATCAACATATTATAAATTTAGTTCTTAGGTCATCCACATGTGATTTGCCATATAATGTGATTAATTTAATTGAATATGTTAATTTTGAAAGGCGTGTGACTTGATTGTTCAAGGAAAGTTAATTAGAGAGGACTTAAACCCTAACAGAACATTGCATTGCTTGCAGCAAATTGTCGGAGTTGATGCATGCATGTAAAGTAATCAATTAAATTATCATCAAGAATGTTTTCATATTCCTGAGTTAATGGCGTTAGTTTAATGGTTAGCCAAATGATCCTTGAATTAGTAATCATGAAATATGGATATGTAAGGTATAGGGGAATGAGTGAAACGCTTCCTTTAATAATAAACAATAGCTTTAAGGGGTGGTTGATTATGTTTTTTTTGTCTTTTCAATGATTTGAATGCATTAAAAGTACTGTTAATGATGTGTTTTGTTTTTTAATTGGCACCTTTATTTATTTTGATGACAGTCACATATATTTGGAAGCTTCTTTAGTTTTAGATTGTGTGAACTTTCCATTAATCTAAGTACATATGCATTACTTAAGGTAATTCTTTTTTTTATTATTTTGTTTTTTCCAAGTATTTTTTTGACGGTTAGAACTTTTTTTTGAATGTTTTCAATCTATCATTACTCTTGATATTAGGTTCTTTTATGGATTATTTGACTTTTCAAAAAGATTTATTGATGATATAGGAGGATCACTTTATGATCGCCTTATGAGTTTTTGAAGGGCATTAAAAAATATCTTTTTTTATGATTAAGTGTTTATATTCTATTAATTTTTTTTTCCAGCTAGTGAGGATTTGACAGAGAATTTTAGAGATAATAAGGACGATCTACATATGATTTTTATTGATTTAGAAAAAGTTAAGATAAGCTTCCAAGAGATATCCTTTGGAGAGTTCTTGAGAAGAAAAGTGTTGTTATGACTTATATTTAAGTCATTAAAGATATGTATACAAGAGTTGTTACTTGTGTTCGAACAGAAGGAGGATTAACCAAATATTTTCCAATTTTTGTTGGTTAACATTAGGGATCAGCTTTACGCCCATATCGTTTTGCTTTAGTTATGGATGGTCTTACTGAACACTTACAGGAGAATATACCTTGGTGTATACTTTTTGCTGATGATATTCTTCTCGTGGATAAGAAGAGAGAAAAAGCTCAAAAAACTTATATTCAAGTCATTAAACATATGTATACAAGGGTTGTTACTTGTGTTTAAACAGGAGGATTGACCAAATATTTTCCTATTTCTGTTGGATTACATTAGGGATCGACTTTAAGCCCTTTTTTTTTGCTTTAATCATGGATCATCTTACTGGACATTTACAGGAGGATGTACCTTGGTGTATGTTTTTTGCTAATGATATCCTTCTCTTGTATAAGACGAGAGAAAAAGCCCAGGAAAAACCAGGAAAAACTTGAATGGAAAAACTTGAATTATGGAGGTCTACATGGAGTCTAAAGGCCTTCATTTGAGTAGAACTAAAATTGAATACATGGAATGTAATTTTAGTAGTGGTAACTCTAGTGGCAGATGTGCAACTTCGGGTGATCAAATTATTAAAAGGTGTGAACGCTTTAGATATCTCGGGACTGTTATTCAAAGCGATGGTGATATAGATGGGGATGTTAATAGTAGAATTCAAGTTGGTTGGTTGAAGTGGAGGAATGCTTCGGGTCTTTTGTGTGATATAAAAGTACCGCTTAGACTGAAAGGAAATTTTTATAGGATAGTGGTGAGACCCGCAATGCTCTATGGTGTTGAATGTTGGCCTTTAAAAGAGAAGCATAATATTAAGTTAAGTGTTCCCGATATGAGAATGATTAGGTGGATGGGTGGCTTTACACTTAGAGACAATGTGAAATGAATATATCCGTGATAGGGTTGGTGGTAGCTCTAGTGATGGACAATATTAGAGAGTTTCGTCTTAGATGGTTTGTTCACATTAAACGGCAAACCATCTGATGATCCGATTAGGATGGTAGATGCTTTAGATTTGGCATATGTCAAGAAAGGCAGAGGTATACCTAGGAACACTTTGGCTTATTGTATAAAAAATGATCTTAATTTATTAGAACTAAATGAAAATATGACACTAAATAGGACGCAATGCGCAATGGAGAAAAAGGAATTCATGTAGCCGAACCACGTAGTGGGATTAAGGATTTGTTGTTGTTGTTGTTGTTGTGGTGAGGATTTTTATTACAAGGTTAGATGGCATTTGAGTTCTAAAATAAAATATTGCTCCAACATAATATGTGAGTCGAGTTTTATAAGAGCGTAGTTTTTCCATCAGATGTTGTGTAGGTGTTGAGAATTATCATATTAATGCACTTGATTTGGAAACCATCATTGTTCGTACTATTCATTCCAGCATGGCTGATTTGAGACCGTCTTTCTGAGCTTTCTTATGAACAAATAAAATAAGCAGTGAATAATTAGGCAGAAAGAGAAAAGCTGGTATCTGATATCTAATGGAAAAAAAAATTTGCAGAGTGATTTATGCTATAGAGTTAACAGTTCATAGAGCATTCAATAAAATGATTGCAAGATTCTTAAAGTTGATGCTTAATTTATGGATTAAAAGTAATGATGATTGTGATTTTAACAATTGAAAAGTTATTTACTTGGGAGAAAATTATATGTAGTGGCCCCATAATGATCTTCTCATCCTAAGTGTAGAATTTCTTAATTGGGATCATTTTGTGTGTTCAACATGTCACTCTGGGGGAGATAAAATTATGCTTGAAGATGAGATTCAATTTTTCACACAAAGTCTCACGGAACTCTATGTAGCGGCACTGTCTTAGACTTGCTAATTGGTTAATGGAAAACATTCATAATAGTTATGGTTAACTATATCTAATCCTGTTAAAATATATTAGTGATCAAATTTATTTTTTATTTTCAATGCATTTCTCCTGATTTCGTCTAACATGATAATAAATGCATCATCGTTTAGTCAATTCTTTTGGAGAAATGATCTGAATCCAACATCTTCCAAAATAAATCTTATAAAGATGTTGGGTTCATTAGTTATTTTTGGATATAAGTTGAAAGGTGATGTGTTACTTTTTATAGCCATGATTAGAATGTAATGATTAATTACAGGTTTGAAGGATTGATTTATTGCAATAGTAGGTTGGGAATCCTGTGTCAAACTGGAATTTGATGCTTTAAACGGCAGATTTTGCATATGATGTTTTAGTTAATAAGGTTATGAACAGGCATTCATTTTAGGAAGATTTACATGCATACCACTCAAATCCCATGTATTTACAAATGTAACACCTATACTTCAATTTTTTACATACATGCTACCTAACCTATGCATGAAAAGCTATGTTTTACTTTTCAAAAGTTAAAATGTTGCTATTTTTTGTGTGATGTGAAAGATTTGGGTGGTATAAATGTAAAAAGTAAATTTAGGTGTTAGATATTGCTACGCATGTACTGGAGCCGGTCCTCCTTGGGCTGGTTGAAGACAGCATAACCGGTCCACAGATAGGCCGGTTTTGGCGATAAGGAGCAGGGCAAACGGAGGGAGCCACAGAAGAAAGGAAGGGAAGAGTTGGGTCCACTAGGGCCATAATCACATGTGCATGGAGGAGAAATTAAGGGAGTTTGGAGGAAAAATAGGAATGAAAGTTTTTGAAATGCTGAGAGGGGATTCTATTAAGGGGAGAACCTAGGGTTTGTTTTCTTTATGCATGTTTTTGTCTGACTGTTGTTTTCTTTCTTCTTGTGGAGTTTCTAGCGACGTCTAGGGTATGAGAGAGCCGATCTACCTCTCAAAAGTAAATCAATCATGTGTCTTGCTTATTTTTCTTTAATTGTAACAGCAGTCATTGTTTGTGTTTATTTCACCTATTTGTTGTCGTTTTGTGTGATTTGTTTGTTGATTTTGGTGTCGAGGCCTATCAAATTGGTATCAAAGTATAGATTTGGGTGGGATGGCGACAAAGAAAGTTGATGTGCTAGAAATAGAGGTAGAGCAGATTTTATCGGAAATAGAAGAAATGTTCGCGACTATGGAGGACAGATTTTCTTCTATTAAAGGTCGAATGAATGATAGATTTGAAGGTATAGGAGAAATGCGAGAGATGATGAAAAAACTCATGGAGATGCAATCCAAAGTCATGTCGACCGCTCCAGTTGCAAACTCTAACCAAGGGTTGATTAAGGAATCATTGGCTTGGTTAAAAGGGAAGGAGATCGAGAGAGAAGACAACGAAGAAGACATTATCGACCTACAACTGCATCCCACTAGGACTCCGAGAGTAGGGGGAGTGGAGACTTTCGATGGAGGGAGATGGACTGAAAATTAGAGAAGGGATAGAGGAAGAAGCACGGAAGAGTAGGAGGGAATCGAGAGTGGGATATGTTTATGACTGCAGGAGGAAGTTTCACCCTAGATACATGGGGAGAAATTTTGGAGGGAAAAGAAGTTGGAGTGGAGATGCACCGATCTTTGAAGGGGAGGTTGCGCATAGATGGGTGTATCGGGTGGAGCGATACTTTGCGATCAACGGGCTGAATGAGGAAGAAAAACTCATGTCAATGGGATTATGCTTGGAGGGTAAGGCTTTAGTGTGATTCCAGTTGATGGAGTCAAGGCATCCAATGCACTCATGGGAGTAGTTTAAGGATTTCTTTTTGGAGTGTTTTCGAGCCATTTGGAAAGTGACCTGCACGAATAATTCTATGCTCTGACTCAGTAGGGGATGGTTATAGAATTCCGAGAGAAGTTTGAGCTCTTATCAGGGAAGTTGAGGCAATTTTCTGCAGCAGGACTGAAAGGGAACTTCTTGAAAGCCTGATATAAGAGCAGTCATCCGCCCCTTAAGGCCGCATGGATTGAGGGAAATGGAGTTTACCCAGATGATGAAAGATAAGAAACAGATGAAGAAGGTCGGCAAAGGCAGCAACACCGGTGAATTCTACAAGAACATCGTGACAATCACGATACCAAGGACCCAGACTATGTCGTTTCAAAAAGAGACGCTGAAGGAGAAGAGTACAGGATCCCAACTCAGGGTTAATTCAAGCGCCTCACAGATGTAGAAGTGTAGGACAAAAGCGCTGAAAGATTGTGTTACTGATGTGACGAGAAATACGCACCAGGACATTGTTGCAAGGAGCGCTCCATTTAAGTTCTTTTAGTTCAGAGGAGGATATAGAGAGTGAGAAATCATAAGAGGAAGCAGCGGAGGAGCATTTGCATTTGGATATAGCGAAGTTGTCCCTCAATTCGATGGTGGATTTATCCTGAATCACACCATGAAGGTAAGGGGGTGGATCGAGGAACAACTGATTGTGGTGTTGGTGGATAGCGGAGCCACGCATAACTTTATCTCAAATCAAGTTGTGGAGAAGCTATGGTTGAAATCGGTGACTTCAGCGAGCTTTGGCGTCGTGATGGGGACAGGGAAGGTGGAGAAAAGCGGGGAATTTGCAAGGGTTTGGTTCTGACACTACATGACTTACTGGTGGTGGAAAACTTTTTTTCTTTAGATTTAGGCAGCACAGATGTGATTCTGGGGATGAAATGACTGCTGACATTGGGAGAGATGAAGGTGGATTGAAAGTCCTTGTCGACAGAGTTCTAAGTGGATGGTAAGAAGGTGGTGCTGAGATGAGATACTAGCTTGTGCAAAACCATGGTATCACTCAAAACCATGGTATCACTCAAAACCATGGTCAAGTCGATTCATGGAGCAGGGCTAAGTTACTTGGTGGAGTTGTTGAGCATTAAGAAGGTCTGAGATTCAGAGTTGGCATAGTTTACAAAACTGGTCCAGCAGCTCCTACTGCAATAATGTTTTTCAGCAACTAAATGGGTTACCTCCTCAGAGGGAGCACGAGCACGTATTACATTGAAGGATGGTGTTCCTCCTATCAACGTCAGACCATACAGGTACCATTCCCTAGATTCAAAAGGATGAGATAGAGAAGTTGATCTGAGAGATGCTCGAGACTGGGATTATCGGGCTTAGTGTGAGCCTTTTTTTCAGTCTCGTCCTGTTTGTAAAGAAAAAAAGATGGTAGTTGGAGATTTTGCATGAACTACCGGGCTTTAAACAAGAGTACAGTGTTTGATAAGTTTTCTATTCTTGTGATTGATGAGTTACTGGATGAGCTTTATATTTCCTCAATAATTGATCTTATGTCAGGGTACCACCAGATCAGGATAGATCCGGCGGATGTGCACAAGACAAAATTCAGGGCACATGAAGGGAATTACGAGCTTTTAATGATGTCGTTTGGTCTCACCAACATCCCGGCTACATTTCAATCCCTCATGAATAGGTTTTTTCAACCTTATCTTCGAAAATTTATTCTTATTTCTTTGATCATATTTTGATCTACAGTCGTACAGAGAAAGAGCATGTGGGGCGTCTAAGGACAGTTCTGGAGACGTTGATGGAGCACCAGTTGTATGTTAACTTGAAGAAATGTTCTTTTGCACAATTACAGATGGAGTACCTGAGACATGTGGTGACAAAAATGTGGGTAACAGTGGATCAGTTCAAGATCAAGGCTATGGTTGAATAGCCCGTATCAAAGAATTTGAAAGAGTTGAGAGGATTCTCGGGGCTCACAGACTACTACCTGAAGTTCATGAGAGGATATGGCACGATAACTTGATCATTGGCGGGGCAGTTGAAGAAATAATTTCAAATTGGGGGGAGCATCAACACAGGCATTTGAACACCTAAAAAGCACCATGACTAGCATACCGATATTAGCACTTCCAGATTTCAGTATACCATTTGTAGTGGAGATGTATGTGTCAGGGTATGGATTGGGAGCAGTGCTCATGCAAATCAGCGACCGATTGCCTACTTCAGCCAAGTTCTTACGGCCAGAGCTAGGCTAAAGTCAGAATATGAACGAGAATTAATGACAATTGTCTTGGCCATTCAGAAGTGGTGGTCCTATCTATTGGGACAATATTTTTTGGTTAGGACAGATCAGAGGATCTTAAAGTATTTGCTTGAATAATGAATGGTGACTGAAGAGCATCAGAGATGGCTATTCAAGCTACTGGGGTATAATTTCGAGATTTAAGACAGACCGAGATTGGAGGACAAAGTAGCTAACACACTGTTAAGAAAGGTGGATAAGCCCTAATTGATGGCCCTATCGGTCCCCTTGGTCCTAGATTAGGAAGCCTTGAGATAGGAAAGTGAAAGGGATGAGGAACTGAGAAAGATAAAGACCAAGTTACTACAAGTTCCAAAAAGTCATTTAGGATATGCATTGAGGGGACAACAACTGCTCCACCAAGGGTGATTTGTGCTACCCAAGTTGTCGAAGTATATTCCCAGATTATTGTAAGGTTTCATGGCAGTGTGATAGGGGAACGTTCAGGGGTGCAGAAGACCTACAGTCGTCTTGCGGCAGAACTTTATTAAGTGAGGAAGCGTCGAAACATCAAGGATATGGTTACAAAATGCGACGTATGTCAACGGCTCAAGCACTTGACCATGGCACCAAGAGGATTGCTACAACAATTAACATTACCGAGGAAGGTTTGGGAAGAAGTGACGATAGCTTTCATTGAAGGATTGTCACGTTAGAAGGGTTCACGATGATCATGGTGGTCATGGATCACCTAAGTAAGAATGCACATTTCATTCCTACACGACTGTCTCAGTCGCGACAGTGTTTATCTATGAAGTGGTCCATTTGCACAGGGTAACAAAATCTATTGTTTCGGATAAGGACAAGGTGTTTCTCAATCACTTCTTGAAAGAGTTATTCAGGTTGCAAGGAACAGTCTTCAAGTGGAGCACTGCATATCATCCCCAGACTGATGTACAGACGGAGGTGGTCAACAGGAGTGTGGAAAAATATATGCATTGTTTTGTATCTAATATGCTGAAACTTTGGGCCAAGTGGATTGCATGGGTCAAATATTGGTATTACACGCCGTATCATACCGCATCACAGACCCTCCTTTCAAGATATTGTATGGGCGAGATCTACTCCTTTTGATATATCATGAGCATTGCACCACGCCAGTATCTACTGTCAATCAATACTTGGAGGAGAGGATCGGGTACTAGTTGAGCGCAATGAGCATTTATTGAGAGCTCAACATATCATGAAGAGGAAAGTGGATGAACACGGGAGAGAGGTGTAGTTTGAACCGAGGGACATGGTCTACCTGAATATGAGGTCCTACCGACAGAAGACATTGGTCGAAAGGAGGAACAATAAACTTTCACTATGATATTATGGATCATATGAGGTGATGGCACGCATCAGGTAAGTGGCTTATCGTTTGAGGTTATCACCATCGTTCGCACTACCCCGGTCTTCCATGTGTCACAGCTGAGGCGTGCAATTGGAGATCATACAAACTCACCTACGCTACTGCCAACGCCGAATGAAGACTTAGAGGTGATTTTGGAGCCATTAAAGATCAAGTGTTCGGAGGAGTAGGGGAGCAAAGGAGGTATTGGTCAAATGGAAGGGGCTACCAGACTATGAAGCAACATGGGAGCCTTACGAGTGCTTCACAAGCATTTTCCATCCTTTCACTTTGAGGATAAGTTATCTTAATGGTAGGGGAGTAATGTTACACATATACAGGAGCCGGTCCTCCCTGGACCGGCTGAAGGCAACGTGACCGGCCCACAGACAAGCCGGTTTTGGCGACAAGGAGGGGCATGGCTAATGGGGGAGCCGCAGAAGAAAAAAATGGAAGAGTGGGGTCCACTAGGGCCATAATCACCTCCAAGGAGGAGAATGAAAGATTTTGAAATGCTAGGAGGGGATTCCATTAAGGGGAGAACCCAGGATTTGCTTTCTTTATGCATGTTTTTGTGTGACTGTTGTTTTCTTTTCTCCTTGTGGAGTTTAGGTTGTGGGAAAGCCGATCTACCTCTCGAAAGTAGATCAAGTATGTATCTTGCTTGTTTTATTGTTGTAAGAGCAGCCCCTGTTTGTCTTTCTTTAACCTATTTGTTGTCGTTTCGTGTGGTTTGTTTGCTGATCTTGGTTCCGAGGCATATCAAATATGTAAATACATAGGAATTGCGTGGTATGTATGTAAATGCCCTTTCCTTTTTTCAACATGATATACTTGTTGAGTTCCACGAGTTGTCATTTGGAAATCATATACTGATATTTATGTCAACGTTGATTAATGGCTTTCTGTTAGCTACGAGAATGATTAATCTTCTGAAATTGTCATAGATCGTACCAATAATATTTGGAGAGAGAGAGAGAGAGAGAGATGATGATACTTCACCTTCTCTAAAAAATTCCTCGAGGAAGCTATTGAAGAGACGACTGTAAAGAGGACTAGTTCATATTGAGTCCTCCAGCAAGTTAGAGCTGTAATGAGTTAAATTTCATAAGGATTGTTTCTCTAGTGTTCAATGCAACCTATTTGATTTTATATAATGAGCCTCCAGTTGATGTATTAGACTTTGTTTCCTTTCTTTTTAGCTTTACTAATTTGGAATTATTGATGCCTATAGCACTCTCATTATAGCCCGCTGGATTCCTCAATTGTAATATGATTTCCATTGTTGATGGAAGAGTTTAGTGGGTTTCAAGGGGAGGACTCGTCTCCATTTGACATTTTGTGCGTACCTTAAGTGAAGCTTGATCTACTCCACCCCGTAAATCTTGTAGAGTATTTATAAGTCACATTCTCTGAATTTTACTTATTTTCAATAGTAGTCGTGTTGATTTGAGGCAACAAGTGTATAGTTATTCCGTGAAACACTAATTTGTTGAGTTGCATTAGTATTTTATCTTTGTGAGATCTCGTGATTTTGATACAGTGGTGATTGTTTGGTCTATAGTTTCAAGGCTTCTAATCGGTGGATGTAGCTATATGAATCTAGCTGACGAATTTAAATGATTAATTTGGCTACTGTTGTAGATTTTTTAAATTTTTACATAATGCCATCTTATCTATGCATGAGAAGGTGTATTACACTTTTTAAAAGTTAAAATAGTGTAATTTTTAATGCGTTATGAAAGACGGTGGTATAAATGTAAGAAGAGTAAAGTTTAGGTATCAAATATGTAAATACATAGAAATTGGGTGGTATGTATGTTAGTGCTCCTTTTTTGTTATAGTTTTTGAATGGTAAACCTTCTCTTAAGAGATGAAATTACTCTTTGCCATGAATGAAATGTCCTAACAAAGTGCGAAGCTTGAATCAAACCGGTGAAATCCTGCCTCCCCAATTCAGTTTCATCTCCTCTCATTTTTGCCCTCCCTTCCCCCTTTGCCTTTTGTATAGTGTTTCTAACTTTATAATTTGAGGCGTGATTTCCAATTTTTTAACAACCGTTCATCTATATCCATCAAAGAAGCGAAAGATCAGTGGAAGAATTGATCTTCTTTGTTTTTTTTTTAAACTCATCCACATACTCGTATGGAATAGGCTTTAAATTCAAGACTTCGTGGTTGGAGACGAAGCACCAAACCATTAGGCTAAGTGAATCACACGTGTTGTAGTTTTTATTGTGTTAGGTGGCCTAATTCCTATTTATTTGTATCTAACGCGTAAATTATACTTTTCACATTTATACCACAAAAATCTTTTACATCACATAAAAAAAGATCACAGTTTTAACTTTTAAAATGTGAAATATATTTTTTCATTCATAGGTAAGATGTTGTATGTAAAAATTGAAGTATAGATGTTATGTAAATACATGAGAATTGAGTGGTATGTATGTAAATCTTCCTTTTATTTATTTACCCCTTCAATGCCCTATTTTTTTGGTGTTCGATTCTAAAGTGGATTGTTAAATGACCTGCTTACATTTGCTTCTACATCTTATTATATATCCATGGCTTGCCCTGTACGCTGATAATTCTACGAATTTGTGCTTGCTTTGTAACTTTTATAAACCTTATGTTTTAGCTGTAGTACCAATTGTTTCAACTTAATTTATGCTTGGACTATTTTGAATTGATGTTATTAGTAGAATTCAAGTTGGATGGTTGAGGTGAAAGAATGCATCCGGCTTATTGTGTGATAGAAAAGTACCGCTCAGACTAGAAAGAAATTTTTGTGACGGTGAGACCTGCAGCCTGCAATGCTTTATGATACAGAATATTGGCCTCTAAAAGAAAAGCTTAAAATTAAGTTAAGTGTTACAAAGATGAGAATGCTCAAGTGGATGAGAGGCTTTACACTTAGACACTTAGAGACAAAATGCGAAATGAATATGTCCATGAAAGGGTTGGAGTAGCTCTAGTGACAAACAAGATTAGAGAGAGTCGTCTTAGATGATTTAGTAAAGTTAATCGTCTACCATCAGATGACCCTGCTTGGAGATTAAATTTTTAAAATTTGACTCATTTTAAGTAAGGTAAAGGTAGATATAAAAAGATTTGGGCATGTTGTATAAAAAATAATCTTGAATTATTAGAATTAAATCAAAATATGACACTCAATAGAACACAATGGAGAATATGGATTCATGTAGCCAACCCCACTTAGTAAGACAAAGGCTTGTTGTTGTTGTTGAAGTGTGTTGATTATTTTGGCTTTATTATCACTATGTTCAAATCATCAAGTTAAAATAATTTTATGGAGATAAAAGGGCCAACTCTCTCTACGCCAGCTCCTCTTAGATCATATCATGGTGGGAGCCTTCTCACTTGTGTGCTTTTTTTTACTTATTTATCATCGTTAGCTTCATCTCGAAAGTAACTAACCCATTTTCATCTAGGGACATTTACATACATACCACCCATTTCCTTTGTATTTACATATTTAACTCCTAAACTCTACGTATTACATTTATACCGATCAAATCTTTCATATCACATCAAAAATATCATTATTTTAACTTTCAAAATGTGAATTATGTTTTTTGCATGCATATGTAGGGCGGCATATATATACAGATCAAAGCTTAACTGTTACATATGTAAATACATAATAATTGAGTGGCATGTATGTAAATCTTCCTTTTTTCTATTTTTCCAGGCCATCGTGATTAAAAGATGGTGCAAAATCTTCAAGAATGTTCAGAATGCTTGCTTTCTCCACATTGCGTTTTGGTATGTTTTTTTGCATCTTTTCCTGCTTTGGAGGGTAAATGTGTTTGCTTTTATTGTAACTATATTATATTATATGGTTTACTCTCAAAATATTCTTTTTTTTTTGTTTGGTTGTAATTTCTCGTATAAATATTATGTTTATTTTGATGCTTAAAATTAGCTGAGCTTCATTTTAAGTTCGTGACTGGATAGCATATGATTAGCTTTCATGAGAGATCTTTGTTTGGTATTTGCTTTCATTCACAAATCTAAACCTTAAATGCATGAGAATAATAGTGATTATCAGCTTTGAACTTGTTTCGAACATTAAAACTAATGATCTAACAAAATCCAATTAAGATTCAAACTTAATTCGAGCAATATTAACTCTTTTCTTTGAAGATTGTACAAATGTGGTTTGAACTTCTTGTTTGCTTTTATGATTTCTTTTGTAATTGATTTGTTTGGGTTGTCTTGTTAAGGTATGTGGATGTTTAAGGTTGTGTTGAAGAAATTGGTTAAGACAATTTGATGCTAATGATCAATTCAAAAGTGAGCCTTATGATCAGGCATTTATTTTCTTCAATTGTCATCTTAATGGTTTGAACTCATAATTATAAATTTGGAAAATGTACTTGCTATCATTGTATGAGCGGTTTGAATTTCGATGATCCTCAGAGAGTATATTTTATGGATTCTCAAGCATGTTCATTAACTATAGGTTTTGGGCATCTTATGTCAAAATAGATATGGTCAGAAGTACAGTGAGATTAACTTTTATTATTGTTACAATCACTTGAAATATAGAAAAGAGAATTCAATTGTATTGTATTTTAGATATTGCGTTCGTGTTTAATTGTATCGAAATTTTGTCTGTTATTTTACAAATGTGATTGTATTTGTTTGGTGATTGCTTTGATTTAAAGTAAATATTAGTTGTTATGATCGTGCTCTTTGTTGTTTTTATTTAGGTATAATCTACAATCAAATCAATTGATCTTTACATGATGATCGTGTGTTAAATGAATCACGGTCGAATATTAAATGGTTTATGATTGAATATTAAAGGAATGATGGCGGGAATTGAATGAATTATGACCGAAAATATTTGAGTCGTGATTAGGGCTGTCAAAATGGCTTCTTGTTCGCAAATAGTTTGTGTTCGACTCATTAAGAAATTTGTGTTTGATTTGTTTGCTAAGTTAAACGGAATATGAACAATCTTTTCGCGCTTGATATAGAAATGAGTCTCACACGAATAAAGATTTGGTCATTTATGTTCAACTCTTTTTAGTTCAAAATAATTATATTATATATATATAAGGAAACGGTATTTGCGTTGGGCCTCAAATACTGCTTCTTCTTTGTGCTCGGGCACATGATTGGGTGTCTGTCATGTGTCTAATATTCCAGAACACTCATGTCACGGTATGATCGAACATTTGATCTAAGGGGACTTATAGTGACCCTGCCACCAACAGGTCAATGCTTGCGGCGCGCACATAAACACAATTAATTTTTTTTAAAAACACTACTCACTATATATATATATATAGTGAGTAGTGTTTTAAAAAAATTTAATTAGCTACGATGATGTAAAGATTTATAATCAAACAAAATTATTAATTAAAAAAGTAGAATAAAAGAATATTAAATCATATTTTAATAATATTTTAATATAAATAGAAAGTAGAATTGCATGAGTAATTGCCAAAATGACTTTTTGTTCATGAATAACTCGTGTTTGGCTCGTTAAGCAAACCTGAACAAGAACCCTTTTTTTTTTTTTTTTTGAAATATAAACAAGCTAAACACAAACATTGAAATTTTTTAACGAACCGCACACGAGCTAAGTCTGGGCTCACTCGTGTTCGGTTCATTTACACCTCTAATCGTTATGTAATAGTTTCTATATCGTAATTGAATTTCCATTGAATTTTATTAAAATTATGATTGATTAATGAATCATATGATATTTATTCCATTTACTTTATATAAATATTTATTATTTATTTTATTTCATCTTATTAGTATTACTTATATCATTATTATTGTTATTGTGATTATCATTATAACTATAATGATCATGATTATGAATCATCATCATCATCATCTTGTATAGCACCCATAAAAATTAAAAAAAGTAATTATAAAAAAAAGAAAAAAAAATATTAATTATAATTCTTCCTGCATCAACTATTATATTTTGGTAGGTTTGTCTTTTACCGATTTTAAAGCAGGTGAATTAGACCAAAATGATTGTGGTACATTCACATCCATAGCACACAATTCTTACGTATTTACATATCTCACATCTAAACTTCAATATTTATATATAAAGTACTCAAATTCTTATTATCACATAAAAAATAATAAAAAATAGCTCTATTATCACTTTAAAAGCCATAGATAGATTTAAAATACCAAGTATTATGCGCGTAAATATGAAAGATTAGGGGCGAGATATGTAAATACATAAGAAATGTGCTAGGTATAATAATATAAAGTCCTTTTAATTTAATATAATATAAAGTCCCTTTAATTGAATAAGTGGGATTTGCAAAGTATTTTTGATGTTTTGGATTCATCCTTTGTCGAACTTTAGCAACGATCAAAATAATTTGGACTCAATATGTGATGACATGTCATTGCATTGTTTGCTCGCGGGTTCTATCGGGCGAACCTTAGGTTTATCATTCTATGTGATCATCAAGCTATGAGAATCATACAGAGTTCAACAAATATAACAACTACAAATTGACAATAAACAAAAGAGCATTCTTATACTTCAAAGAAGATTGCATGTCAGCGAAGTTCATTAAACTTAGACTTCACGGGATAAAGCGTACTGTAACAAACTAAAAGTGCTGTAAAATGGTGGTGGATGAAGAAAGGAAATTTATTGGAGAAGAAGATTGTGATGCCAAAGTATGCATGTTGCCCTAGTGCATGAAAGCAAACAACCTTCAGCCTTTTAATCAAACTTCTCTGCTACAAAAGAGGGCTGTAGCAGGGCATGGCCGCAGCCATGGGGACAATCTGGGCTGTGTTTCTACATCGGAGAGGAAGGAGGAGGCGTCCATTGAGGAGGTGGATTTGTGGTTTTATGGATGCGGAATAAGGGATGCGGCAATGAGGTGGGGGAGAATCTACTCGGAATATGCTTCTTCCTACTTTTCTTTGGGTATTATTTTTTCTACTTTTTGCTATAAATTATTGTTAACTTTATCAATCATGATAAAATCATGGAGTATATTAAGAACCACTTGAAATTGTTTTTGTTTTTAGTAAGCGCAAGGCATGCTCCCGCATCTGTGTTAGCCATATCATCAAACCAAGCATTTATTTATCACAAATAATACAATATATTGGACCAATATTTTATTCTTTGCACCAATTATGGCCTAACTTCCCGAAGTGGACAGAATTAATCTCTCTTTTAAAATTGTGTTTGGTCAGTCGAAACCATAATCATCTTATTTTTATGTAAAATTTGCATTGTATTTACATTTCTAACACTTAAAAGATAATAGTTTCTAAACTCAAAACAACAAAGCTTTATGATTATATTTATGACAAAAGAAGCTGCAAGTGAACCCCATGCCAGAGATTGCTTAAAAAGGATAATAGTTTTGTATATAAGAAAATGTCATCAATCATTTTGTTCAGGGCTCATCATCCAAGTCTGTAACCAGCTTAAAATGTTTGCTAATTACTAATGAAATATTGGAATGCAAGCCCAGTAATCTTAACAGCGCAAATAGAGAGCAGTTCATATTACATCTTATAAGGGAGATATTACCGATTGAGAGAGTTTGCAGTAAAAAATAGGCATCCAGAATTGATAAATGTTTCTTGTCCAGCACAAGCTCTTATCTCCTTAGGCTCTCCACAATGTAGGATGCATAAAGATCCCTTCAAAATAATAAAACATATCACTAGATGCAGTTTTTTTTTTTTTTTTTTTTTTTTTTTCTTTTCAACATGAAAATGTGAGGAATTTAAATGTTATATTTACATATCTAACACTTAAATTTTACATTTTAAAAAATAATATTGGTGCTAGAATCAAAAACAATACTAATCATTATTATTAAAACTAGACTTGCGCTGCAGGTGCTAAGCGCCTCTCTTTCTCACTCTTAAAAGAATGAGAAATTGAAACCTGACTCTTACGTATTTACATATCTAAAAACCTAAAATTCACTTTTTACATTTATCACCAAAATTTTTCATATCACGTCAAAAATATCACCATTTTAACTTATTAAAAAAATGAAATGCACCTTTTCATACATACGGAAGGTGGCATTTATGTTAGAAATTGAAGTTTAGGTGTTAGATATGTAAATACAAAGGAATTGAGTGATCTGTATGTAAATCTAGCTATTTATTAAATACTCAACGTATAGAAAAATTAGAATAAATAGGCTGGAATGTCTTACATGGAGTGTTGTATCGCATCATAGGCAGCAGTGGCGGGCAGGAAGTCGTTCACAGCAACCTCTTTGTTTTCATTTTTCTTATCTAATTTTTTTATTTTGGTCAAGGAATAAGTACTCTAGCTAGAAACCAGAAAAGAATAAGGAATTATAAACTAAGAATACAAATACTCGCTACAATTGAAGAGCTTTTCTTACTCTTATTGCTGGTTTAAGTCAAATTTCTAATATGTTTACAAAACAGTTTATAATTCGGCAACTTTCTAACAGCAATGATATCCCTGGCCATCTAGATGCATAAAGGTGACTGGCGCCTTGAATAAATTTAGTGCAGCTCAAATTCAGCCCGTGGCTCGTTATTATTCGATTTCAAGCTGAGCCGGCTCAAACTTGAATTGAGCTCGATCCAGCTCGAAATCAAAACGAACTTGCTCAAATTGAGTTATTTGGATCCGTTTCAGCTCAAAATTGGCTCATGATCTTTATATTAAATTTTACATAACATTATACATATATACATATATACATACATATATATATATATATATAGTACGAGTCAATCTTGAGTTAGTTTGAGTTGATCCATATATGGCTCAAAATCGGCTAAAAAAAATGATCAAATGTTTCGGCCCATAGGTCGGCTCGTTTATTTCAATCCAACCTCTTAATGATCTTCAGGCTAAATTCACAGCCTTAAAAGTGACATAGAAATATGAGGATACAATCTTCAAAGAAGCGCCTGATTTCAGCCAAACGATGAGGTGGGAGCTCCTTGATGTCTGTATAATGTCTGTATTCAGGATCATCGGCACAAACAGCAATTATTTTGTCATCCTTTTCTCCCTGTTTTGGAACAACGTGCGTAATACATCAGCAGCGTTAATAACCACATCAAAAGTTTAATCTAGATGATATAAATTTGATTTGGATATGCTTAAAAACACCTGATCAATCATAGGCATGAGGCCTATAGCTTTTGCACGAAGGAAACATCCTGGGAGGATTGGCTCCTGTTCAAACAAGAATGAAGAATAATACACATGAAGAAACCTTTTTAACTAGATGAGAACAATAAATAATTTCTTTTTTTTTTTTTTTTTTGTAATGGAGGACCTGCATGAGAACCAGAACATCCAGAGGATCATTATCTTCACAGAGTGTTCGTGGAATGAATCCATAGTTGTGGGGGTACACTACAGATGAGTACAGAACACGGTCTACCTGCAACAAAAGAGGAGGCAAATGAACTCTTTTTTTCTCACTATCAAAATGAAAGTTTCCTGAATTACCTTTATAAGGCCAGTCTTTTTGTCGAGTTCATACTTCACCTTACTCCCTTTTCCAATCTCCACAACCTGAAGAAATTAGAAAATGAAGGTTGAACGATCCTGATTGAAGAAATTTCAATTAGCAACAAATGTAAAAATTAAAAGACTGGATGAAAAATGGAAACTTCTCAGGGTTTCTTTGAATAAACAATGGAGCTCTAAGATATCAAAATTTATTATTAAATAAAAAAACATAAATAACATGTATCAATGAAAATAAGTTAGAAACCCATTTCAGCTAATATTGTGGAATTATGGAGCGGAGCCTAATTTTTGCACAATGCACAACCTAGATTTAAACATGGATCAACTATCAAGTAAGTCGCGGCTATTTAAAGGAGTGGGAGCACAATTCCTGGAGCTTAGGAGGTGAAGCACCAAAAACTAATCCAATATTTCTGCTAATTTCTTAAGGAAGTCATTATTTTTTTATGATATTTTGTGGCTGCGGTATATTTTCTATTCATAGCAAAAACTGGGATATTTGTGATTATTTCATGAAGGGAGTTTAAAAAATTTTTTATGAATCTGTTGGATGTCATAGGTTTTCTCTTATATGGGGGCAACAGGACATAGCCATTAATTGGATGAACCTACATAAATTTCTTGTGTATTTTTAAGCATTGATCTTCTTTTTTGTTTTATATTTTCTATCTGTTCTCTGTCTCAGCACAGATTTTGCCTATTGCCGGCTGAAGGAACAACAAATTCAGAGTTAAGGTGAAAAACCTTCAGATGTAGCCATCTACATTCAATTTTTCTAGCAAAGATCAGATTAAAAAATAGCATGTAGCCTTACTAGCAATTACATAGTATTGGAATACTTTCAGTATAAACAGTTGTATACAAAGTTGAATCTAGATAGTGATGATGGAATAATGAAATATCAAATTCATATTAATGCTGAATCTAAAGAAATTTGCGGACTCACACAATTAAAAATTTGTGGAGCTCCAGGACCTGCATCAGAGAAAATTTTTGGTGATTAAGAAGATATTCTATTCAAATAATCAAGGTGCTGCCAATTAAGAAAAAGAATAATAATTGGGATGAGTACCTATCTCAAGGTCATGCCAGGGATGTGCAGCAACAGACCTCCTAGAGAGGGATGACAGTATCCTTTCGTTGAGTGGAGGATGGTTGTGAACAGACTTTGTGGAGTTATATGGTAATTCGTTATTGGGATCCATTTTAAGTGGCTAATAAAAAAATTACAACAGATGTCAGTCATCACATCAACCAATCAACATAGAGTTTTCCAGATTCATTAGCATAAATTGGAAATAGAAATTTCTGCAAACCTGAGTTAAGGGTAAGTAATCAAATATATGAAACCAAAATACAAAAGGAAATTGAAAACATTTACAGACAATATTGGCCAGAGAAAATTTGAGGAAGGTCTCCAATATTAATTAGATTTTTGCTCATGCAGAATACGCCTTCATATCCTG
Source organism: Phalaenopsis equestris (assembly GCF_001263595.1). Classification (NCBI taxonomy): domain Eukaryota; kingdom Viridiplantae; phylum Streptophyta; class Magnoliopsida; order Asparagales; family Orchidaceae; genus Phalaenopsis; species Phalaenopsis equestris. Next base: position 547,473 of record NW_018164928.1, read on the forward strand.
AGTCAAGTATTTTCACCACATAAATACTCTAAGAACATCAATATCATAAGGCTTATTCCAACTATTTGAGGTCAGCTAGTGTGCTTTCATCACAAAATGTTGAAATATTTCGAAATAGTTTCTTTGCTTTAATGATACAGGTTATTTTCTTGTGATAAAACTACAACCGACCAATTCTAATTTCCAACCAGATAGAGTTTGATAGTTTTTGTGTTCTTCTTTCCTAATTTGATACCAAAACTTCTTTGATGTGATACCAATTTATTCTAATTGCAAAAAGAAGCCTTTTGCATTGAAATGAAGCATCGTACTTTGTTGGTAATAGAATCACGGCAGGAATATATTCATGATTACGGCTTGCCATTACTATCAAGAAAGCTAAAAAGAGTTCATTAGAATAAAAGTTTTATGATCACGGAAAAACTCTACCTAATGCATGATGACAAGAGAAACGCAACTAGCCCAGTAAAATAATTGTTACCATCCCACTAGTGCTAGAGACCATTTTTTTTTCTTCGATGAGTTAAGTTGGAAAGCAATTTCATAATTTAGCATGGATCGAGAATGGAAAAACCTTGAAAACAAGGGCGGACCCAGGTTGGGTCCCCTCTGCTCCCCTCCTAAATTATTGTTATGCCCCCTTACATTGCCTCTGTGGCTCTTCCACAAACCGGTGGCAAAATCTTGGCGGAGTACAAAGGCAAGGCGACAGTTGAAGATGGAAGGTGCAATGATGAATGGAAACGCTTCGATGAAGAGGATATCATGGCTATAGAGATGACCGGCAATGTGATGACGTGGTTAACGGACGAGTCGGCCGATGACTTACTCGCGTCAGTGGCATCAAATGAAGCTCTTGCTTGATGGGATTAATAAATTTAATATATTTTATTGAGAAATGACAGATTGTTTTGTGAGTACATCTCCTAATAAATTTACATTTTTTTGTTATTCTTGTCTTTTAAATGCTTGGGAAATAATTGGGAAATTTTCATTTAAAAAAAAGTAGATTTACTTACATACCACTCAATTCTAATGTATTTACATGTCTAACACCTAAACTTCAATTTTTACATACATACCACATTATATATGCATTCTTTTTACTTTTTTTTAATTAAATTAGTGGTACTTTTTCATGTGATATGAAAGCTTTCAGTGGTATAAATGTGTTAGATATGTAAATACATAGAAATTGGGTGATATGATAAGGATTACCATTTCGTGGCCATAATGAACCATCTGACTGAATTAATCAAGGAAATATTTTGGAACAGTTTCATTTCCTTGTAATAAAGAGGTAAAAAAAGTTCTCCACCCCCCCCTGCCTGCAAAAACTTGCTTTTTACTGCAAAGGCTTTTCCAATTAAATTCCTACCAAATTCATGTCATAGGATTAAAAAGGATGACCATAACGGTTATCAAAACCGACTGCTTGCCAATACATATGAAAGGATCGAAACGGAAGCAGCAAAGGTGGATAAAGAGATTGAACTCAAATAATAGGGACATGGCAGCTTAATGGTGACGTTTACCTTATAACTGTACTATCAGACACCCACATGGGATTCCAGCTCAAATTTTAACCCATAGATTGGGATTAAAAATTGAAATTCAGCTAGTAATATGAGGATGGCAACCACGTTAAGAATTACATTTATGTCGATATCTATTTGATCTTAAACATTCCTATAGAGTAAATTTGTCCATAAGATGAATAAAGTTTGGCTAAGTGAGAAAAAAAAAGAAGGATGTGATAGAAAGAAATTTGCTTGAAATAAGAAAACATTTGATATAAATAACAGGAAATCTAGAAAAAAATACAAGATAGTACAAAGGACTATTTCTACAGGTAGGTCTAGAAAATCAAATGTCATGCAATTTTAATCAATATCTTATTATTCTGAACACACGTGTTCTTATGTCAGAATATCTTCAAGTTTTTTTTTTTTTTTGGAAGCTATATAAAGCCCATTTTTCACTTTAATGTAGTCAATCAGAAAGCCAATTCACCTGATATGATCATATATTATAAGTATGTATGCGTGTATATATCCATCTAAATAAATAATAGATCTGAGGGCCTAAGTTATTTATTAATTCACCTTGTCATAATGGGTCTACAAGTTAAATATATCAGTTAATCCCTCCGCTCAAAAGTAGAACCCCAGTTCACAGAAACAGGTGACTGTGGAGAATAGGACAAAAGTGCAGATGAGGGGGAGAGAAAGAAGCTATGATAAACAAAATGTACGATCAGAATCCAATTACTAACTCGCTTATAAAAAATACAAATAACCCAGGAAGACAAGGTAGTCCGCATTGTTCAGCTAAGAAATGGCAAGCAGTTCAATCATTTGTCTAGTTCAAGAACATTTAGATTTCGAGCATTCTAAATACCGGGAGTGTTGGGTAATGTGGAGATTTGGTCCACCAAATTTAATTAGCTTCTTAATTAAGTATCTCACTTACCGCTCACCTACCACATCCCACTTACCTCCCACCTACCACATCCCACATACCGCTCAACTACCTCCCACCTACCTCTCACCTACCTCCCACCTACCGCTCTCTTGGTTTCTATAAATAGTCTTTTTTGGCTTAAAGGAAAAGCTAAGCCTCAAGTCAAGTCCTCTTGAGAGCTAAGAGAAAGAGAAGAAGAGAAAGAGAGAGGAAGGGAGAAAGAAAATATAGATTTTTTTATAAACGTCGAGGCGTTCGACGATGTAATTCTGCGAAGAAATAAAATCCTATGCAGCTCCGTGGACATAGGCAAATTTGTCTGATCACGTAAATCTGTGTGTCGTTCTGGTATTTTTCTGCGTGCAATTTTTCTCGTTTCAATTTTTCACTTTATTGTCGTCGTTTTTCACAACAAATGGTATAAGAGCCTTGGGTTCGAATCTAAGGAAGAACAATAGGCGGAGACGAAGTGATGACATCGGGGATCAAGAAGTTCAATGACACAGATTTTACTTACTGGAGAATGCAGATAGAGGACTACCTCTATGGGAAGAAACTTTATTTTCCGTTACTGGGAATGCGACCAGAAAAGATGGACGAGGAGTAATGGAATCTGTTGGATCAACAGGTTCTGGGGGTTATACAATTAACCATGTCGAGATCGGTTGCCCACAACGTCATCAAAGAGATGACTGCTGCAGATTTCATTGTGACTTTATCAGGTATGTATGAAAAGTCAGCGATTAACAAGATGCATTTGATGAAAAAGTTATTCAACTTGAAGATGGTGGAAGGTGTCTCTGTTGCTCAACACCTGAATGATTTCAATATTATCACAAATCAATTGTCGTCTGTTGAAATTGATTTTGATGATGAAATACGTGCACTGATATTGTTGATTTCATTGTCAAATAGTTGGGAAGCCATGAGGATGACAATTAGCAGTTCTGCAGGTCAATCGAAGTTAAAATATGATGATATTTGTGATTTGATTTTGGTTGAGGAGGTACACAGGAAGGATTCTGACGAGGCATCGTGTTCATGTTCGGCGCTGAATGTTGATTCCAGAGAGATCACATTACAGGAACTCAAGCAAAGGAAGATCAAAATCAAAGTTTGGTCAGTAGACAACCTGTTGGAATTATGGCAATGCTGGTCACATAAAAAGGAATTGCAGGGATCCTCTGAAGAAGAAGAAGAATGACGTATGATGGCATTAATGTTGTAACTGAAGAAATACATGATGTATTATTGCTGACAGTTCACAGTTCTGTTGATAACTGGATACTGGATTCAGAGACTTCATTTCATACATCTTCCCGCCAGGAGTTAATGCGAAATTATGTTGCAGGTAACTTTGAAAAGATACATCTGACTGATGGAAAAGCTCTGGACGTGGTGGGATGGGAGACGTTGATATTGTACTCCCTAATAAGAGCAAATGGACATTGCAAAAGGTCAGACACGTTCCTGAGTTGGAGAAAAATCTCATTTCTGTTGGGCAGCTCAATGAGGGTGGTCATTCAGTGGTGTTCTCAGATAGCACCTGGAAGATTACCAAAGGAGCATTAGTAATGGCTCGGGATAAGAAAACTGACACACTATTTATGACTACAGGTTTACTCAGGCGATAACACATGAGTCAAAAGTGCGTTATGGGGAAGCAAAAGAATGTCAATTTCCTGAAAAGCGGTAGAGCGCCAAAGGCAGGAAAAACGGACCTTGTACAGACAAATGGTGGAGAACCACAGTGTTATGAAAAAATCTTGCAAGATGAGAATTAGAGCAAGTGAGAGCTGACCAAGAAGAAGGAGACGGATTCTCTACCAGGGAACCAGACTTGGGAGTTGGCAGAACTTCTATCAAAGAAGAAGACATTGCACAATAAGTGGGTGTACCGGGTGAAGACTATGTTTGGTGACAGTAAGAGATACATGGCTGGACTTGTTGAAAGGGTTTTCAGCAGAAACATGATATTGCTCATGCAGTGGGAGTTATAAGCAGATACAAGAGTAACACAGGAAAGAGCTTGGTGGTACGAGGCTACATTGACGGTGATATGTCAACTGAGGGTGTTACTCGTGAGAAGTTGAAGTTGTGCTCAACTTCAGCTAGTCTTCTGACATGAAGACAGAGCTTTGACTCGCAGAGGTGGAGGATATCATGTTTGAGGAAAATGTCGGTACAGTTAGTAGATGATGCAGCTAGTAGGTGATGCATTCAGTGTCTCAGTCTCCAAGTAGGAGAATTGTTGGGTCGAGACCCGGTCCATCGAATTTAATTAGCTTCTTAATTAAGTATCTTACCTACCGCTCACCTACCACACCCATCTACTGTTCACCTACCACATCCCACCTACCGCTCACCTACCTCCCACCTACCGCTCTCCTGATTTCTATAAATAGTCTCTTTTGGCTTAAAGGAAAAGCTAAGCCTCAAGCCAAAGCTAAGAGAAAGAGAGGAAGAGAAAAAGAGAAGAAGGGAGAGAAGAAAATAGAGATTTTCTTGTAAATGTCGAAGCACTCGACGGTGTAATTCCTCAAAGAAATAAAATCCTCTGCAGCTCCGTGGACATAGATAAATTTATCGAATCACGTAAAACTGTGTGTTGTTCTGGTATTTTTCTGTGTGGAATTTTTCACATTCCAATTTTTCACTTTATTGTCATCCTTTTTCACAACAGGGAGAATTCAAGTTTCATAGAATGGCATCGAAGGAAATGTGAAGGATCGGAAAAAATCAAATATAATCTAATAACCATTTATACAATCAATTACAAAAATAGTTCGTAGTTCGCACGACTTGGCCGCAAGAAAAAACCATGAGTGCAAATCCACTGGCTAAAACTAAAATGCGAAAATAAACATCAAGACGTATATTTCAAAACCCATGAGGCAGATCCATCAGCTAGAACAGCAGAATGTAAAAGATCGGCATCTATAGATAAAAAAATAAAAAGCATCCAAAGCTGTACGACACTTAGCACATCATGGATCCCTAATGTATTCATTCCACGCCCATAACAAAAGTACAGGACATGAATTCTAGCTCCAATCGCAGAAAAATAATTCTCTCAAACCATCACAGATCAACCAACCACAAAATATAAGTTCCGCAGATCACACCGAAAACGCCAGAAAATCCCTCGAGAATGGAGACAGCATCCGATCTCAAAAAATCCAACCAATATGAACAAAAACTGCAAAGAAGAGAGGGAACAGATCGAACCTCAAATCTAGAAGCAGCGGAGCGATTAAAAAACTCTAGATGACGATGTAAGCTGAGGAGAAACCGATCGGATCCTTGGCGAGCCCGCTGCGTCCCCTATTTATAGGTGCAAGATTACATCGCTGGTCGATCCCTCGCAGTTAGCGACCGGCAAAGACTTCAAAAGCGACACAGAGAAACCTAGAGAGAGAAAGGGTAAGGAGAGAGAGAGAGAGAGCATAAACTGCGCGAATATCCGAAAACCAATAAGTCGTTTACAGGTGGCAATACGAGACCGTGGTCGTGTGAGGGTAATGTTCCCACGTGTGTAATTTTCAAAAAACGAAGATATTTGCGTTGATGGCACGGTTGCTAAAGCTGATCGAATGCATGTAAAGAAAATATATTGAATTTTCTTGCAAATGTTAGTGCTTATGATTTTTTACAGATCTCGCAGACGTCACCGTGATTGGATCGGACGGTGGGGATTAGATGTGTGGGGGCCAGCGAATGGAATGGCGTGGTGGCGACGTCTTCATGTAAAGCTGGCGAAGGCACTTTTTTTCTCCCTTGATCTGGGCTCCGATAGAGCGCGCGTTATGCGTTGGTTGTCATTCACTTAAAATGAAGCAGCGAAGCGTCTCTCGAGCGGGAGATTATTGCGTGCGGACACCGCATGCATCTCTGCATGCGGTGTTCGATCCTGGCCGTAGATCACGGTGATCTACGGTCAGGATTATTTCCATTTTTAAAAAAAATAAATAAATAATTTTAGGTGGGGCCCACCGAAATACATCAGGACCGTAAATCATGTGATTTACGGTCCAGATCGGTGTCCGCACGCAAGCTGCGTGCGGACGCCGATCCACATGGAATAATTTTTCCTCTCGAGCGTACTCTACAATTTATTCGCAGAAATAATATTATTTTATTATTTCGAATCCTGCATCCCTTTAGTTCTGCGGACATCGTGTTTACAGAAGCTTCGCCAAATGCGAAAGTGCTTCAAACCCTAATCTGAGAATTTTCATGGGTGAGGACAATATACACTGTATGTGTGTGATGTGTGTAAAACATGATTAATTTCTTTTATATTTTATATAATTTTTATGGATGAAATTACACTTTAAAGAAAGATATTTTTATATGTTTCTTACATGTACAATAGATTGTAAATGTGGAAAGAAGTAGAACGAAGTGGAGAAGAAACGGAGCTGATTTAAAGCATTTGTAACTCAAGGAATTGGCGTTTAGGCGCCAGTACTTACCCGACCAGAGAGAGAGTCTTGTGCCTACGCGCCAGCAATTGCTTGATAGTTTTCTACAGTTTTTCTCCCACGACTTGGGGAGCTATGGAGAGGTTATAGACAGTTCTTTGAGGTATTTTTTTGGAGGCCTTCTGAACACTTGGGATGGAGAGGAGAGCTTAGAGTCGGAGACTTGTAGGAGAAGAAGTTAGTTTGCATTGTATCGAGAGTTTGGTGAGGATTTTGAGGAATAATTATAAAGAGGATTAACAGGGATTGGGAGATCCTTTGGGGGAGATATTTCTAGCATTTTGTAAAGAAAAAAAACTAAAATTGTGTAGGCTTTTGTATTGTATTTTTCTGGAAACACAATTTTAGTGGATTGTTTTATTCCAACTATGATTTGTGGTAATTCTTTCATGTTTTGTGAGCTGTTTTTTTACCTTTTCCCTTGTAATGAATAAGTGGGTTATGTATGAATATTAGAATGCTTTTAAAATTGATTTTCTCTTTAATGTGATGATTTTCCTTCTGTATTTTATTTACTTATCATTCTTGTCAAATAATTTATTAAAATCAGTTGTGAACCCATAATGACTCTGGAGAGTTATGACATGAACAACTAAGAAGATCACGTTGAACTATAAGGTATAAAACAAAAGTAAACTAAAGGGAAATCCAAATAGATAAGGAAAAAATCTTTGATGGATTCAAATTGGGGTTTAAGGAATTAAAACCAATTTAACAAAAAAATTTTATACACTCAGAAGAGGGTTAACAAAATTCTTCATATTTGTCACTAGTCATAGTTATAATTTAATGTATTCATTTTCCTACACGCTACTTATATCATTGCAAGGAAAAGTAGATTTATACCTTGATTTTTCACCAATTAATATATATTTAGTATGATTTTTGTATGAGTGAACCTTTAATATAGTTTGCTAGAATTTATTAGGAATAGTTAGCACAACCTAAACCCAACGTTACTTCCAAGCTAAGATCAATTTTATTAAGTTAGAACTTCTCTTAAGTTAATTAAGTCACTCCCTGGGGAATCGATATTCCAGACTCAAAAATTCAATATTACTTAAACGATGTGTATACTTACGTGAGACTTCTACACTTAGAATTATGGTGTACAAAAGTCTTAAGCACCACAACAGGTTCAGGTCCGATCAGCGCACATCAAACCGTTGATTAAACAAAAAGTGTATTTCACTTTTAGAGGCATAACACTAAAACTTCAATTATATATATATCACATATGCCATATTATTTTCGTGTGAAAAAATGCACTTCATGCTTAAAGACTTAAAATAATAATATTTTGGATATGATATAGAAATTTTTAAAGGTATAAATCTAAAAAAAGATAATGAAGTTGTTACGTGTATAAATACATAGGAATATAGGGCTATCAAAAAAAATTCATAGTTCGCAAATAGCTCGTGCTCAACTAGTTAAATAGTTTGAGTTTATTAAGTAAGCGAGTCGAACAAAAACAAAATTTTCAAGCTCAAATTACAAACAAGCCAAACACGAACAACTTTTTTCAAGCCAATTCGAGTCGAACACGAGCGAACAAATATTTGTTCGTGTTCGACTCGTTTATATTTCGAGCTTAAAAATTTGTTCGTGTTCGGCTCGTTAAGCTTAACGAACAAGCCAAACACGAGCTACTTAACAAGACAAACACGAGTTGTTTGCGAACAACGAGCCAAATTGACAGCCCTAATTAGAAGATCTAAAATACCACCAAAGCTTTACATTCATATTTACATGCATACCGCTCAAATTTTTAGCATGACACCAAAAACACCACCATCCTTATGTTACAAATGTAAATATCAAACTTTAAATCTTAGATATGTAAATACATGAGATATCTAGGGCATGTATGTAAATTTCCCTTTCTTTTAAGGGATGCCAACCATTGAGCTTCAGAGTTGCCGCCTCCTTTTTTCTGCAACTTCTGAGGAATCAAATCAATGATTATATCAAAATACTGCTTTTAGCTCAATTTGTGTAATTTTAAATTGCAATTGAATGTATTGAAATTAAAAATATATATATAGAAATTGTGTAACATGGACTCTATCATTGATGAAAAATAGCAATATAAATAAGAATGCAAATAATAGTTGCAAGAGAAGTATACCAAAATTGTTTTAATTCACTTCTATATAACAAAATATTATAAAGGAAGATTTACAAACATACCACTCAATTCCTATGTATTTACATATCTAACACCCAAACTCATTTATGCATGAAAAATTGTTTTACATTTGAGAAGTTAAAATAGTGGTATGTTTGATGTGATAAGAAAGACTTGAGCGGTATAAATGTAAAAAAGAAAAAGTTTAGGTGTTAGGCATGTAAAAATATAGGAATTGGGTGGTATGTATGCAAATGCCCCTATTAAAAAATGGTTGCTTTCCTTTTAGAAGTTAAAAGATAACTTCATTTGTGCTTTCTGATATGAACATCCACAGCATTAGCCTGATCCCAACTATTTGGGGTTGGTTTTATAAATCCTTATTTTCAATTTGATCCTATTTACTCTCATTCATGTTACCTTGAATATACTCTTTTTTCCTTCTTAAATATTTGACACTTGCTTTATCTAAAATTCAAATAGATGCTTTGTTTTTTAGGAGCATTTACATGCATACCACACAATTCTTCTATATTTACACATCTAACACCTAAACATTCATCTTTACATGCATACCACTCAAATCTTTAAAATGTCATAAAAAATATCACCATCATTACCTTTTCAAAAGTGAAATACACTTTTCATGCATAGGTTTATAAGAATCAAGGCCTTAGATATGTAAATACATAAGAATTGTTTGGTGTGAATGTAAATTCCCTTTTTTTTCTACTATTCATAAAACAAGCACGATACATGTCACTCCAATCATTCCTTTAACATAACTATTCCATAGTTTAATTTTATAATTTTATCACGCATCCATTTCAACACACACTCTTCTTTTTGTTTGGCCACACTCAACTTAGCCATGAATGACTTTCTATTGCACAAAACTTAAATACATGTAACATAGTTGCCTGAATTGTAATTTTGTGAAATTTGCCTTCAAATTTTCATAATGTCTTCTTATTACATAATAGCCCTCAAGGCTGCTATGCATATTAGCCATCAACTCTTATCGCTAGAATTATAAATCTCAATAAAAATCCCATAGAAATCCTAGCTTTCATTTTATGCATCTTCTTCAAACTAACCATTTCACTTCAACCTATGATATAACTCATAATTTGGCTTATTGATCTCCTTAAAGTCATTTTGTTCTAATAATTCAATTAATAATTTCTCAAAGTAGCATTTTTAACTTACTTAGCTGCCTTTATTTTAACCAAGCTTCTTTCAACTCACTTCTAATGCAACATTTCATAACACCAAACCTATTATATAAATTATCAAAACTATAGTTTTTTTTTTTTTTTTAACAATGGCCGGAGGCTATCATACGAGCCCCCAGTCACCGTCATGTGCCTAACTATTCAAGAACCGCTCTCACTACCAGCAACATTGGCCAGAGACATATAGTTTTGTAATAATGATTGCAAGTCTCGGGATTTGACCCGCTCTCACTACCGGCAACATTGGCCAGAGGGGGATTTGAACTTACGACCTAAGAGGACTTACTACCTTCAAAGAGGCTGCTCTAGCAACAGGTCACGGCTGGTGGCACATAACAAGACATATAGTTTTGTAATAATGATTGCAAGTCTCCATAATAATTTTCTTTTAGCAATTTTAAAAAGCATATCTTTTACTTAATAATAGTTTAAATGCATCCACTCCGCCATTAAATCTCCTTATTAATATGTTCTTTGCTTCTAAACCTTCAAAAACTTCTATGTTTGCCTTGTTAATGGAATTAGTCATCTAATTTCACATCAACTTTAGCTTAGATAATAAATTTTCATTTTATATCTCTTAACAATCTAGTATGAAAAATTAATAAATTTTTACCTTTTAAAATTCATTCTTTGACATACAACAACAGCAATAACAACAACAACAAAACCTTTATCCCGCTAAGTGGGGTCGATTACATGAATCTTTTTTCTCCATTGCCTCCTATTTAGTATCATAATTTCATTTAAGTCTAATAAATTAAGGTCATTTTTATACAATATGCCCAAGTAATCCTAGGTTTACGTCTGCCTTTCTTAACGTAAGTCGAATATAAAACATCTACTCTTCTAATTGGATCATCAGATGGTCGACATTTAATGTGACCAAACCATCGAAGGCGACTCTCTTTAATTTTGTCTGTCACTGGAGCTACACCAACCCTATCACAGATATATTCATTTCGCATTTTGTCATAAGGCTATTTTTGACATAAGGCAATTATTTCTTGTGAACATTTTCTTCATGCAATTAGAAATATACTCATATAACAACTTTATGCAATGTTTTCAAACTCCCTCATAAAATAGTTTTGATAAGCTTGGCAATTTATGTTCTTTCCTTCCAAGACAAAAGAGATATGCTTCTCATTCTCTAATTTATGTATTTACTATTACAACATTATAAGTTACTATCAAATTACATACAACCTCTCACATTGGTGCCGCGTGCCCCAACCCATTGGTTGGCATCCACGGTATAAGCCCCTATGGTCAGGGGTTCATATCCCTCTAGCATAGTTTGGCCCTAAGGAGGTGGTACTCGAATGGTTAGACACACTAGCGGTGGCTGCAAGCTCGTATAATAGTCTTTGGTCATTCCTTTCAAAAAATAAATAAATACAGCTTCTCACAGTGCATTCCATCCCCTATTCTATATGTTCATTCAATTCACTCCTAAAAAAAATAATTCATTTCTCTCTGTTAAACATAGTTACAGTTCATTCATCTGTCACAAAATCAAAAATTTTAAACCAATTTCTAATCCAACAAGAGATATAAATATAAAAACAAATCACATTCAAAATGTAATAACCTCCAATAGAAAGCAAGAAAACATCTAAAAACAGCGCAGAAATCAATAAAATCGTGCTGCATTTACAAGTTGGTTTCGATTCTTACTTTCCAAAGCAATCGGCTCCGATTAAGAAGCACTCAAGTCCTCCTCCTCATGATTTTCGATCTGATTACCAAATTTCTTTTGGAACGCATCTTGCTTCTGCATCCACATCATATGGCCCTGCAGACGAATAAGAAATTGAACGCAAATGAACTGGGGAAAAAGGAAAAGCAGTTTTCCGAAGGAGAATAAGCATATGATTACGCACGAAGACCTGAAGAGCTGCAGCCCAAACGACTATGAAGGAAGCAATCCAGAACTTCTTCTCCTTCAGAAGCCTCGTAGCATCCATCGCAGCGCGGAAAAAAACCCTAGGAAGGAATTTTTGAGTTGCTTATAGGCAAGCCCCATCTTTTGAAGTTGGGGCATTTACATTACATACATATCACCTAATTCTATGTATTTTTGGTAATTTGCATACCTAAATTTATTTTTTTATATTTATGCCCCCAAAATTTTTCAAATCATATTTTAAATGCAATTATTTTAACTTAAAAAATACTGAAATACACATTTTTATGTGATAGTGGGGTGACATATATGTAAAAATTCAAGTTTCGGTGTGTGACAGGTAGAGATATAAGAGCTATGTGTAGGGTCGTAAAGGAGCCCAGCTTGAGCAAGCTCGTGTTTATCTTGTGTTCGATTCGTCTTTGAAACTAACTCATGTTTGAAATTGATCGTAAACAGTGTGTTTATGTTCGGCTTGAATTATATATTTTTGTTCGTGTTCAACTCGAAATTGACTCATTTAAATTAATTAAAAAAATAAATCAATGTTGTTGGATTCGAACCTACAACACTTCTGTGTTAAAAGACTCAGAACCGCATGACCACATAAATTGTTATGATTTAAATTTAAATATGAATATATAATATATTATTATGTAAATAATATATGTAATTTATTTATTTTGAGTTAAAACGAGCCGAACATGATCGAACGTAATGTTGTTCGTGTTTGGCTCGTTCAATGTTGGAACTAGTCTCTTTTTTGAGGAGGGTTGAGAGGGCAAACTTTTTATTAAAAAAATTAATTAAAGAAATAGCATATAATTCAAAATTAAAACTTGAATTAATTATCATTGATAAATAAAATCATGTATGTAAATCTTCATTTTTTATATAGTCCTTAAGCCACGTCCATTATATAGGCCTTATGGACTATGAAACTCCATAGGTTAACATTATTGCTTGATGCATCCCTATAGACTTAAAAATCAAATAAAACCATAAACATTTACATAAAATCATAGTATTGGAATTGAGTGATATTAGTTGGTTGATTCAATTATAAATAAATAATCTTCAAACATCATGTAAATAGTCAGGTTTCTTTTGAAATAGTTACAGTTTATTAAAAAACAGATGTTACAATGTTAGCATATAATCTGATGTTTAAAAAGTCACAGCGGTAATTATAATTTTTATTTTAAAAAAAAAAGTCAAACCGTAGCTAGAAAGCTGTCACAACATCATGTCAGGATCGGTGAAAAAATGCAGATTTCAACGACAGCATTTTGAAAAAAAAACTATAAAACTGCAATTTACCAAAATAAATAAAATTACCGTGCGGTGTCGCGTTGCCTCCTCGCCTGTCTCCCCAAGTCAATTTCACAAAGTTTTCAACAATGTTTCAATTCTTACTTTAGCCTTATTTAGAATCAATTATCACCATTTTCCATGTGATATATATTAAGTTTGACCATAAATTTCTTTGAAATTATTAAACTCAAATAATTCTAAATTTATTTTTAATAATTTCCATTGAAAATACCAAGTTGGGATTAAAGCTCTTAAATTTTATTTTTTTTTAATCCGCATTAAATGATTGAAATTAACTTTAAAACTGATTAAAATAATATTATAAACAGCTTAATATCAGCTGTGGAACTTGAATTGAACGACTTTAGTCGGTGAATTGAAGTCTCTGTCACGTCGTCCTGTCCAATTGACTATTAATTTTCGCAGCATGATTAAAGAAAACAGTCTTTTTTGCTAAATCAAGTCATTTAAAGACGATGCATTTACATACATACCACCCAAATTTTTATGCATTTACATATCTCACGCCTAAATTTTATATTACATACATAGGTAAATCGGGCTGTCAAAACGGCTAGTTGTTCGCGAACAGCTCGTGTTTGGCTCGTTAAGAAGCTTACGTTCAGCTCGTTTTGGCTCAAAATACTACTAATCAATTATATATCTACTAAAATTTTGGCTCAAAATACTACTAATCAATTTTGGCTCAAAATACTACTAATCGTTTTGGCTCGTTTTGGCTCAATATGACTCTTTGTTCGTGAACAGCTCGTGTTCGGCTCGCTAAACAAACAAGCCAAACACGAACACACTATTTAAGCTCGAAATATAAACGAGCTGAACACGAGCTAAGTCTGGGCTCGCTCGTATTCGTTCGTGTACACTCCTATAGGTAAAGTAACATATATGTAAAAAAAATGAATTTTAGGTGTTAGAGATGTAAATATCTAAATATTTGACAGCCATAAAATTTTCCAAAAAAATAATTATAATATTTCTCTTAGAGTATGTTTTAATTTGCTTTGCTTAATCGACCTCTTGGCTTTTATTTATGATTTTTAGAGTTTATTAATTCCACTTTCGTTGATGAAAATGGAAAATATTAGCTTTTTTCATAACGATTAAGAATCAAATTATTTTATGCATTTTTGGTGTTTAACAAAATAATAATTGATGCGTGTTAGGAGATTTGTGGCGTTGGAGCGGTGATTATTTATCGTTTTAGTATGCTTGGAGAACCAACACACACAACAGTGATTAAAGAAAATTAAGTAGGGGGAGACACCTCGACTTTTTATGCCGAATACCTTTGAAAGGGGGATAAATCACGAAGTCTAACCCATTTGAAATAATTCACATACATATGCCTACACTTCTCTTGAATTAGTGCAGATGACATTACGAGGTTGCAATCAATGAATGAATCTGAACCACCGATCAAACGACCGGAAGAGATTCCTTGGATCAGACAAAATTTGATGGATATTTAAGAGCATTAACGATGTCGGAATTGAGCGATCATAGGCTCATTAGATTCTTCTTGCTGAGGCACTCGATTTGACTATAAACTCACCCGATTCGACATTCATTTGACTTTCCAAATATGTCAGCAAAGCTTTCAAAAGTGGTTTAATAGTTTGCATGAACTTTATCTAATTTGGATTCGATCATTTTTGTTATCATTGGGTTCATCTCCTCTAGCACGTCAGTTTGACTGTCAGTTTGCTGAAATTAGAGCACTGGATGACTCTTAATTAAAGTTTGAATATTTGTTTGCTCAAAAGATTGCCTCCAGATTTGTTTCATGCATCGAGATTCATGTCGAGTGAAGGAAATTTATTGCCGGCATGTCAATAATAATAATTTACTCACCATGAGAATCATT
Source organism: Phalaenopsis equestris (assembly GCF_001263595.1). Lineage (NCBI taxonomy): Eukaryota > Viridiplantae > Streptophyta > Magnoliopsida > Asparagales > Orchidaceae > Phalaenopsis > Phalaenopsis equestris. Next base: position 562,894 of record NW_018164928.1, read on the forward strand.
TTGATTTATAAATATAATAAAAAAAATTACATATATACCGCACACAATTCTAATGCATCCTACATAACTTAAATTACTTTCATACTTACATTTATAATACTTAGGTGTGATAAAGCCATGCATAAGAAAATGCATTCCATTTTTAGAAAGTTAATAATAATGATAATTTTTATATGATGACAATGTTTAAGTGATTGTCATGTAAATGTGAATGCTTAAATCTTACATACATAAATACAAAAGAATTTGCATGATATTGTGTATAAAGAAACAGTCATCCAAGACTAGCAGAACCTGACTTAATTGGCCTTTTACATTGGCAAAATTCCTAAAAGCTTAATTGCCTAGCTTTAGCCGTCAAATATTAGTTGTCAAGCACCGGCTACTAAATATCGGTCGTCAAGTACCAAGCATCAGTTGCCAAGTACCAACTATTGAGTACAAGTTGATAAGTACCAACTGTCAAATACTAATTGTCGACTATCATCCATCGAGTACCTGCTGCAAAGTATGACAAACATTTTATCATCCAGTTTGAATTCCTCACAAAAATGGTCAATTACACAAACAAATACATTATCGTACTCTAATCAGTTTACGTGTTATTTCTTTGGGTACATCTTTTGTAACCTTCGTGGCGGATTAGTCATCCTTAACTCTGTAAATATGAGGATGATCCTTCACTCGGAAAGGAGATTCACTCGGATTGAGTTTGTTCTCATTGGGGGATGAGCCTAAGTAGTGTGAATCTATAGATATTTTGGAATATAGCATCCTAAAATATGTGGTGAGCATGAATCATGTCATAGACTAGACAAGGGACCTTACACGAAGAAGATGGTGTAGCAAGAAGACTTAATCAATATGAATTGCAATAGAGAAATTTAGACTTCAAGTTTTGGAGTCTTACAATGGGCCTATCACGTATCCTCATTCAAGTTAGCCGACAGCCTATTAAGGATTAATGATGCTCTAAAATATTAACTGCTCTTTATGTTACCAAAGGAATCAGTTCTTCACTGGTTCAAAAATTTACTTACAAACCAGTTACATCATTCAGGGAGTTCAAGTAATTTTTTGTGGCTTAATTTGCTAGCGTGCAAATGTCGTGAGAAGGTTTGAGAAGTTTTATTAACCTATTTTAGTAAGGGATTTAGAACCAGCAGCCGCCCATGTTACTTTGACTCAAGTTTTTTGAGAAGGTATGTTCAAGTATGCATGAGCTCTAGCTTTACTGTTGTGAAAAAACGACGACAATAAAACGAAAAATAAAACAAGAAAAATTGCACGCATAAAAACATCAGAGCAACACACAGATTTACATGGTTCGACAAATTTGCCTACGTCCACAGAGCAGCAGGGGATTTTACTACTTTGAGGAATTACATCGTCGAGTGCCTCGACGTTTACAAGAAAATCTTTATGTTCTTCTCTCCTTTCCTCTCTCTCTCTCTCTTAGAGGACTTGGCTTGGCTTGTGGCTTAGCTTATGACAAGTCATAAGAGGTTATTTATAGAAACTAGGAGAGCAATAGGTGGGAGGTAGGTGGGAAGGTAAGTCAGCGGTATGTGAGATTCTTAATAAAGAAGCTATTTAAATTGAGGTGGACCTGGTCTCCACATTACCCAACAATTCTTTTACTTGAAGACTGGGACACTTACTCCATCACCTACTGGCTGCATCATCTACTAGTGGTACCGACCTTTTCCTCAAACATGATATCATTCACCTATGCAACTCAAAGACTTGTCTTCGTGTCAGAAGACCAGCTGAAGTTTCACGAGTAACACCCTCAGTTGACATATCAACTTCAACTCAGCCTTGTACCACCAAGCGTAGTTTTCACCTGATACACCCACTTGTTGTGCAATGCCTTCTTTCTTGGTAGAAGTTCTGTCGGCTTCCAAGTCTGATTCTCTGGTATGGAATTTGTCTTCTTCTTGGTCAGCTCCCACTTGCTCGAATTCTCATCTTGCAAAATTTCTTCATAGCTCTGTGGTTCTCCATCATTTGTCTATACAAGCTCTGGTTTTCATGTATTTGGCGCTCTGCCACTTTTCAGAAAACTAACATTCTTCTACTTCCCTATAATGCACCTCTGACTCATGTGTTCTCGCCTGAGTAAATATGTAGTCATATATAGTGTGTTAGTTTTCTTACCCCAAATCAATACTAATGCTCCTTTGGTAACATTCCAGGTGATATCTGAGAACACCACTAAATGACCACTCTCATTGAGCTGCTCAATAGAGATGAGGATTTTCTTCAACTCAGGAACATGTCTGACCTTTTGCAAAATCCATTTACTATTATTATGGAGTACAATATCAACGTCTCTCATCTCCACCACGTTTAGAGTTTTTTCATCAGCCATATATGCATTCCCAAAGTTATTTGCAACATAATTTGGCATTAACTCCCGACGAGAAGATGTATGGAAGGAAGCCCCTGAATACAGTATCCAGTTATCAACAGAATTGTAAACTGTCAGCAATAGTGCATCCTGTATTTTTTCAGATACAACATTAGCGCCATCATTCTCTTTCTTTTTATGATTCTTATAATTCCTTTTTATGCGGTCAGTCTTGCCACAATTCCAGCAGATTTTCTGCTTACCAGACTTTGATTTTGATCTTCCTCTATTTGAGCTCATGTCATGTGATATCTCTCTGGAATCAACATTTAACACTGAACTTGAACACGAGGCCTCGCCAAAATCCTTCCTGTGTGCCTCCTCAGTCAAAATCAAAACATGAATATCATCATATTTCAGCTTAGATTTACCTGCAGAACTGCTAATTATCGTCCTCATGACTTCTCAGCTATTTGGCAATAAAACCAACAATATCAGCGCACGTATCTCACATCAAAATTAATTTCAACATATGACAATTGATTTGTGATAGTATTAAAATCATTCAGGTGTAAAGCAACAGACACACATTCCGCCATCTTCAAGTTGAATAATTTTTTCATCAAGTGCACCTTCTTATTCGCCGATAGTTTTTCATATATAACCATCCATGGATGCAAGTGTATGAAAAACCATCCATGGCTTTTCATACAAAATCCTTGTTATTCGTCGATGTTAGATGTGCTCACGTTGAAAATAACCATCCATGGATGCAGGTGGCACAAAGGAGTCACTTTGTTTCTAAGAATTTACGAAGGGCGTTTGAGGATCGAACACATCACCAAGAGCAAAAAAACCATCATTTTGACTGGGAGGAATTATTAGATGCGTATAATGCATGCATGCGGACTTCAGTACAATTGTGTTTGTTGTATTTTTGAGACAACTCCAGAATACAATCATGTTGTACTGAAGTCCGTATGCACGCAAAATCCGCACATAATAATTTTTCTTCTTATAGACACTGATTGAGTAAAGGTCGGAGAGGAGGCCCGAGTATCCTAACCGCCATGATTTCTTTTCTTCACATTGTTCCATCATCACGGATTTTTCCTATGTGGTCTGAATACATAGCTATATACATGTAAATGCTCTAAAAAATTAGAAAGAATCTATGGATATAACACCTAAATATACCATCATTTTAACATCTAAAAAGTGAAATACACTTTTTCATGCATATCTAAGTAGGTATATATATAACAATTGAAGCTTAGGTGTTAAATATGCAAATACATAATAATTGAGTGGTATATATGTAAATTTTCCAAATAAACAATACAATTTAAAATCTCATTACTTTTTCTTAAAAAATATAGATGAGAATTTAGCAATTTCAGAGTGCGGATTGTAATTTCATAAATAAATTCTCCTTTTAATTTTTTTTATGAAAATATAATTAAAAATTCTAAGAAGTAAGCTTCACTATGCTTGCATTTTCATGCCATATTACTTAGAATGTTGCTTTCCTCTTAAATGAATGCTGGCGGCACCCATATAATTAGTGTTGTGAAGAGGAATCCATTTGAATTATGCAATAATTGGGCCTATGTGTTCCATTTGTCAAACCCTCACATGCTTTGGGAGAATTATGGGAGAGATTGGGGGGCGATTCTCTAATTTATTACATTTTTCATGCATACATATCTAAATATGTATATAAAATAAAAAAAATCCACCCCTATAGAATGTGCAATAAATTATTCTAGAATATCGACATATATATATACACGTAAATTTACGCAGAAAAAGTATCGACACGAGCCTCGAGAGGGCCCACCAACAGGAGGCTGGGGAGCCCATGAGCTCAATCGGAAGCTTCAAGATCATGATTAAACAAGGTAGTCAAGCGGCCTGAACTTGAGAAGTTATATTGACCGTTAAATAGAGGAGGTTTTACGGATATCCCGTGATGGAACCAACCCAAAAAGAAAAAAAAAAATATTTTAAGAAGCTAACATCTTGAATCCCACTATCCTTTTGGAGGTATTTAGCAACCTCTCGATCGCTATCAAGAGTCAGCCATCCTCAAAGATCTCTTCGTCTAAGGGCGCCTATTACAATGATGCACTCTTTGCCCGATAACCTAGCTCCACCCGGTCGACAAGAACTCCTTATAAGGGAATGAGGGTCGGTGGACAGTCCTAATCAATCTGAAGACAACTTCGCCAACCCTTAACCCGTAAGGATCTAGCCAATCGGCAGTTTACCAGCAATCATCAGATTGTACCGTTCGAATGACCTCTTTTGCTTTGCCACAACAGTCTTGCTAACAAAGCCACCCGACTCTGGGCCCACTTATGTAAACTACGTGTAATAATATGTACAACCCCAATAAAGCAAGGGCCGATATATTAATTCACATATTATATCTACTTTCTCTACAAAAAGAAAATCAGTTTATGAGTAAAATGTTAGACACTAGCTCTAAAATTCTATCTGAAAAACAAAGGTGGCATTTGCATACTCACCACCCAATTCTTATGAATTTACTTATCCAACACCTAAAGTTTGCTTTTTTTACATTTATACCACCTGATGCGTGCTAGAAAATTCGCGGCGGTAGAGTAATGGATTATCGTCTTAGCGTTGCACGAAAATTCAGCACACACTCAGATGAAAGTGAATCAAGCTATGATCACACCAGAAATTTTTACGTGGAAAACCCGTAATAAGGGAAAAACCACGGGGTCTTGCCCAGTTGTAAAAATCCACTATAAGATGATGATTACAGATGCCCCTTGTCCCACAGGCGGGAAAGGGTTACTAGCTTTCCACGTTATGACGTCGACTGATGACGTCCAGTAAGCGGTGGTTGACGGAGGTGAGCGATGGCTAACAACAGTCGGTGACGGTCGGTGGTAGTTCACAGAGGTCAGCGGTGATCGACGGTGTTCAACGGTGGTCGACGGTCGTTGTCGACGGTCAGTGGTGGTCGACGG